>NC_142930.1:66372520-66432520 GCF_046866305.1 Octopus bimaculoides
AATAAGTACCAGTCGAGTACTGGAGTTTATATAATTGACCTCTTTCGAAATTGCTGGCCTTGTGCCAAGATTTGAAATCAATATTTACAATTGATAAATACATGATATGTATGAATCAAGAAATAATTTTCAGAGAAAGAGAACATAACTTTTTGAGGAAACAGGAGTAATTTAAGTTGAAGCAAGAATTGTGTCTTATCTTCCGTGAAACTGAAAACACACGTAGCTTCCAGCTGTTAAAAGCTAAATGTCCCCCAAAGAGTTGAAATTCGGGTTCTGCATATATGCTTTCCTCAGAAAATTTTCGAATGTTCTGGCGGCAAAATTAGGCACCAATAATAAACTTTTCCTTTAGGCTAACACAGCAACCACAAGTCAGAGATATTTTACTCTAGGCATAAAGCCCGAAATTTTTGAGGAGGGAATCAGTCGATTAGATCGACCCCAGTATGCAACTTGTACTTAATTTATCGACCCCGAAAGAATGAAAGGCAAAGTCGACCTCAGCGGAATTTGAACTTAGAACGTAAAGACAGACGAAATACCGCTAAGCATTTCGCCCGGCGTGCTAACGTTTCTTATTTCTTTATTGCCCACAAGGGGCTAAACATAGAGGGGACAAACAAGGACAGACAAAGGGATTAAGTCGATTACATCGACCCCAGTGCATTCGTGGTAATGTTTTCATTACAGAACGGATTCTATATGCTTAATCTAAATTTATTTTAATTGTGCAGCACCATTGCAAATCAGCAAATACGTTTTACTCTATCTGTATACATTTCAGTTTAGAGATTTCAATTTCGTTTCAAAAGGGTCCCTACCATGCAGCATTGTTAGGTTGCAAAAAAGAGCGGAATACGTATCTACTATTCCCGAGTTCACTCCTGGCGCGATTTTATTTCGCCTAGATCTGAAGTATATTGTGTCTTTTTAATCTTTATATATCTCAACAAGAAGTTGTAATCCTAACAGTTAATTTAGTGAAACGCATGTATGCTTTATAAGCATAAAATACCATATATTTTTTCTATATTTTATTAATACTGTTTGTGTGTGTGTGTGTGCGCGCGCGAAAGCGAAACTATAAAGCATAAAATACCATATATTTTTTCTGTATTTTATTAATACTGTGTGTGTGTGAGTGTGCGCGCGCGCGCACGAAACTATAAAGCTTAAATCTTGCAGCTATTTCAACTATTTTCGTCATTAGTATATAAAATACGTCTCCTCTTTTTGCTTGTTCTTTTTCTTTCTCTCTTTTTAAATCGCTATCAGTAGATTCTCTTTATGGAACTTTGATGCAAACAACATTCGGTTGTTCTACAAAATTAATTCTTATTTACTTCCTTTGTAAAGTTTTTGCCTTGTCTAAATTTAAACGTCGATAAGGAAAAAACAAATTGGAAAATGTTTATTTTTGTTGGCATATTGTTAGTCTTCTATTTAAAACACCCACACTGTGGTTTGAATAAGCATTATTTGATTAGTTCAGATATTTTTCCAATGACGTACTGTTTGCGAAGGTGCTGCAAGATAAAAGATTAGTATATATTTGTTTACATTTGTTTTTGACAAATGAGTCACTTTAATATACAGAAATACTTCTCTCTTTGCAAAATCTTACTCCAATTGAGGATCAGCCTATAATTTCAAATGCTAAGTATTTCGACTCAGCTTTAGATCAGTGGTTCTTGACCGGGTTCACATGGTTCTTGGAGTTCCTGCATGTTACTAACCCTAACCCTGACCCTAAACCTAAACTTAAACCTACTATAGCCTCGGGCCGACCAAAGCCTTGTGAGTGGACTTGGTAGATGGACGTTGAAAGAAGTTCACTGTGTGTGTGTGTGCGCGCGCGTCGTTTGTGTTTGCTCCATCACCGCTTGACAACTGGTGTTGGTTCGACAAAAGAGACCGATAGAATAAGTACCCGACTTTAAAGAAGGAACTACTATGGTAGATTTGTTCGACTAAAGTCCTTCAAGACGGTGCCCCCGTATCCCCGCAGTCTAATAACTGAAACAAGTAAAAGATAAAGGATAATATGTAAAATATTTTTTAACTCCTCTAGCTGGTTAACGATCCACAGCTGCATCTGAGATACAGCAAGCAGGGGAGCGAACACTACCGCCCTCTAGCGACGGAACCAGTAGACCAGCCTGGTTTCGGGCTATTTTTGCCTCTCTTCCAGCTAGAGGAGGTGATGTCCTCTTGGGGTTAAAAAAAATCGCAGTAAAGTCCGTTGAAGTGGCTACGAACATTACTTACAGAGATTTTAGAACTAGCATTTTTTATACAGTTCCTAATAATATTTAATTATAAAAATATAGTAAGAATTTTCAAATATCGAATGGCTAGGAGGAGAAGGTAGATTAAAATAGGAATCAAAGGGGTCCATAGGCAAAATATGGTTGAGAACCACTGCTTTAGATTATTGATAATATTGACTCCAGTACTTTACCCGATAATTATATTTTCAATAGTGATGGGGTCGGGTTGGAATTGTCAAAGTAGTCCTAGACGTAAAGAGGTGTAATCGCGTCGGCAGAGAAAACTTCGAGAGATTCTTTTAATTTTTTATTTTTCGCTGACAGTATTACCCAGTCGTTAGAATTTTGTGAGGTCATGACATAATAATAATGGCTTCAAATTTTGGTAAAACACCAACATTTGAGAGGTAAGTGGATTACATCAATCCAGATAATCAACTGATACTTTATTCTGTCGATTTCGGAAAGATGAAAAGTGAAGTCGACTTCAGCAGAATTTGAACTAGAAATGTAAAGCCGGAAGACATGCGGCCAAAAGTTTTGTTCAGCATGCTAACGATTCTCCAAGCTCACCGCACTAATAGGTAAAGGGTAATGTTGACGTCAGCGAAATTTCGATTCAGAATCTAATGCCGAAAAGAAAGCCACTGAACATTTTGTCTGGCGTGGTGATGTTTCTGTCGGCTCGCGCTATAATTCCGTAATAAATAAAGACAAGGAGCGCAAGAAAGAAGCTGAATGGTTGCAAGAACTGAAATAAACAGTAGTCTGTCCAAAACAGGCAGAACTTGTCATTTCAGTTAGGGAAGTCAAGGAAATCAACAAAAAAATGGGCAATTGGAAGGCCCCAGGACCAGATGGATTTGAAGGCTACTGAATCAAATGATTTGGTGAATGTCATGCATGAATAGCTGCATAACTCAACATCTTGTTAAATGTCGACCAAGTAACACCAGCGTGGTTGACAATGGGTAGGACAGTACTGTGCTTGAAAAACATCGAAAACGTTAATACGGTAGACAATTACAGGCCGATATCCAGTTTACCACTTATGTGTAAATTATTGACTGGAATGGTCGCAGAGTCAATGTACGGAATCTGGAAAAAGATGGAGTCCTGCCACATGAGGAGAAGGGTTGCAAGCGTAAGTGCAGAGATACCAAGGATCAACTCCTGGTAGACAAAACTGTACTTAGAGACTGCAAGAGGAGAAAAACTAACTTCGCCATGTCATGGATCGATTATCGTAAGACGTACGATATGATCCCACATTCTTGGATTATGGAATGTATGAACCTATTTGGTATTGCATCGAATGTTGAGCGATTGCTTGGAAAAAGTATGGCGAAGTGGAGGACGGAACTGACAGCATACGGAAGAAATTTAGGGACAATAGAAATCAGGAGAGGCATCTTCCAAGGGGACTGCCTATCCCTACAGATCTTTGCACTGTGCTTAATACCACTAACACTGATTCTGAGGAAAGCAAAGGCTGGGTATGTATTCAAGAATCGCCAACAAAACGTCAACCACTTGTTATTCATGGATGACCTCAAACTTTATGGTAAAGATAGATCCTAAGTCAGTTCCCTCGTTGAAACGGGGTATACTTTCAGTGCTGATATCAGAATGGAGTTCGGACTGAAAAAGTGTGGTGTGCTAGTCTTGAAGAGAGGTAAAATCAAATGTGTGGACGGGCTAGCAATACCGTCGGGAGGAGGTTATAAAGCAAATAGAAGAGACGTGCTATAAGTACTTGAGGATATTGGAAATGGATAAACTGATGAAGAAAGTAATGACAGAAAAATTTAAGGTGGAGTTCAAGCGCAGACTGAGACTGATCCTTAAGTCGAAATTAAACGGCCGGAATAAGATTGAAGCTATCAACACCAGGGCGGTTTCGCTCCAGACGAACTAAGCAGCTTAGACAGAAAGACAAGGAAGATAGATAGATAGATAGATAGATAGATAGATAGATAGATAGATAGATAGATAGATAGATAGCATACAGCCGCTCTTGCACGTGTATATATATACATGGATGCATGTATGTATGTATGTATGTAAGTATGTATATATATATATATATGTATATATATATATATATATATATATATATATATATATATATATATATATATATATATATATATATATATATATATATATATATATGTATGTATGTATGTTTGCATGTATGCATGTATGTATGTATATATGTATGCATGCATGTCTCTTCTATTTGTTAATCATTATAAATCTTCCACTGAAAGGAGGGACCCGGTTTCCAACAAAGATACAAAGCTCCATCTTTGGGATGTAGTTAACACAGACAAATTCACATTTGGAACTTGAGAGAAGTCTTGTATATTTTTACTGTTCCACTCACACATTGCATTTGTAATGTACGAATTAGCCGGTCGATTTCTCTTTCTGAAAATCCCAGTTTATCCAGATTCTCCTTTAAGCGTTTACTAACAAGACATAGTGTTCCAATCATTATTGGTATGAATATGAATTCATAGTCTGGATATAGGAGCTAGAGGTTTCGAAGCAGTTGTTCATAGATATCCTCTTTTTCTTTGATTTTCAAAGAGATATTTATATCTGCAGGGCAGCTGACTTCTATGATGGTACATACCTTTTTCCCTCTGTCCCAAACAACAATATCAGGCCTGTTATGTTTACTTTTGACAGAAGTTTTGATGGGAATATTCCACCGGTATTCGTTGAGTTGGTGTTTATGAATGTATTCTATAACAGGGATTTTCTAAGTTTATTTCAGGACACTCTTTTTTGCGGATGGGAGCAACAACATCGTGCCGCATAGAAAAGTAGTATCATGATGACTTTTCATAACAGAAGAATTTTCTAAGCTTATTTCAGGACAGCCTTTTTTGCGGATGGCATTGTAAATTATTGTAGCAACAACATCGTGCCGCATAGGGAGGTAGTACCGTGACGACATTTTAGGACAGCTGCTAATCACATGCGTGATGTCTTCCACAGAAACATGACATAGCCAACACATGCGGTTGCACCTTGGGATTACAAGAGCGTCACTGTCTCTCTTGTTCACCAAGTATTTTGTGGCAATCTGTCCCAGGATTGCAAACACATAGCCCTCATAGTGTGATGTGATGTAGTGGTCTTGTGGCCAAGAGAGGTTGCGCTTTGTGTCAATTCTACTGTCTTCTTCAAGCTTCCGTGCAACATACCCATGTATAGTATGTATGTATGTATGTATGTATGTACGTACGTACGTACGTACGTGTGTGTATGTATGTATGTTTGTATGTATACGATAGAGTCGAAGATGATGATCGAGGCTCAGTATTATATGAAAGTATCCACAATCAAGATTTTCGTAGATAATTCTCTAGATAACACCTCTTTCGGGTACCCTCGCGCTGGCTATCTTACAACAGAAATTTCCCATCCATAAATATCTAAATAGTAAAATATATTATTTTATCAGTCATCTAGAGTAATTTATTTCCTGTTTTAAGGTATTCTGATCGTAATTATGATCTACTGTAATCTGACACAGCCTCGGCAACGATATTCCGAGAGAGAGAGCAAACGAGAGAGTGGTGCTGGTTGTGGTGGTGCTGGTGGTGGTGGTGGGAGGTTCAGCTTTGATACTTGATTTTGTTTTCTGATCTGGAAGGATAAAATGCAAAGCTGAGCTCAGCGGGATTTGAACGCAGTACACAAAGAACCAGAATAAATGACGGAAAGCATTTGTCGGTCGATCTAACGATTCTGCATTGTAACTAGATGTACGTATTAGTAATTCGACAGAGGGCTTCAGTCCTGTACGTGGATAATGTGTTTCGTAGTTATGTATTCATGTTGAATAACCTAACTAGGGAGTTATTGTGCTCTTACTTGTATTATCGCAACAAGAGACTAGAAAAATCCAAGATAATCTTATCTTCACAGACAAATTGTCTGTTGAAGCTTGATACGCGGTCACATATTTACGAAGATAATAAAAGGATATAGTAAAGACAACATACAGTTCTTTTTAGTACAATGACTCATTCTGTTAAGCAGGTGATGGGATGAGAGAGAGAGAGAGAGAGAGAGAGAGAGAGAGAGAGAGAAGATGGGAAGGAGAACAAGTAAAACAGATGGGTGTTCACGGTGTAAACAGAATTGTTGCTTGAGAAAGAAAAATATATATATATATATATCTCGATTAAGTAATATTTTCCAGAAAATTTGAAATATTATTACGATGTGCAAGAGTTAACAAGAACTATAAGTTATTTATTAAAATAGTGAATAATCAGTTATAGTCAATTTATCTCCCGCCATATCGGCTAATGGTTAATCTAGTTTTAGACACCTCCCAGTTTCGAGCCATTTTTTTTTCTTTTTGCTTTTTCAGATACCATTTTTGTGATCGGAATGAAGATTGGAAGTATGATGTAAATGTAGGTGGAGTAGTTACAATACAACTGTTATTACACGAAATATAAACTATATTATTTCTAGGCAAAGATCATAGAGACTCAACTACAATACAAGTAGAAATATTTGCTTTTTTTACCATACACCATGCAAATTGTTACTCAGGTTAATGATCGATTTAGGTAGCTTCAAGCAAACGCGTTGAAAAGCTGAGAAATAAAGCCCTTTTCTGCATATGACGCTACCCCTTGTTGCGTGTCTATACGGCGTTACGCTACGTAAAGCACATCCATACAGAAGTACGTAAGCTGTAACAGTTGCAACGGAATATAACAAATTCACCATGTTGACGATCATGTTCCTCGTCTTGTCTGCAAATATACATGACAGAAACACATGTATTCGTCGGTCGATGCGACGAAGACCATCTAGTCCAGTGTTTCTCAACCATTTTTCACCTATGAAACACCTTTGACACCCATTTTATTCGGATGGACGACTTAGCCATTTGATGCTTAAAAAAATTATATATTTTCATAATTAAATATCATTAGGAATAGTTTTTAGAAAATTGTAAAAATATTTTGTGAATTGTAGAAATATAACCAAGAAAATACAAGAGGATCAGTAAAGGATGGTTTTATCTAATATCACACACATTGCAGTGGTCCTTCAGTTTTTCTATGTCTTGTAAAAGAACTTGGAAAGTTGGGCCTCCAACCAGGCGTTTCGTGACACCCTTAAGGCCAGGAATCTTTCAGCACTCCCTCGTATATTAGAAGTAGCTATGGTATATCCCGGCTGTTTCTTCTTGAAGTACATCTACTTATTCCATCATTGTAATCAATATATATATACATATATATATATATTGTTTACACCACCTGTCCTCGTCTGTTGTTGTTTTTTTCGTAAATTCTCCCATATATGTATATATATATATATATATATATATATATATATATATATATATATATATATATATATATATATATACATATACATATTTACTGTTGTATGTAAATTGAGAAAAATTAAAATTGAGAATTGTGGAAATATTATTCGCAGAGTTGTTGAATAACAAAACAGAAAAATGGAAATACTTTGGCATTATTTTTTCTCCATTACACGTTTTTCATTCGCTAATAGGAATTACAAAGGGTTACATAACTCTATAACATGTACACCCTTGTAATTCCTATTAACAAATGAAACACGTGTGATGGAGTAAAATAATATCAAAATAATTCCATTTTTCTGGTTTGTTATATATGTATATATATAAGTGAAGGAATGGCTGTGTGCAAAGAATCTAACTTTCCAACTACATGGTTCCAGATTCAGTCCCGTTGCATGGCACCTAAGGCAAATGTTTTCTATTATGGCTTCGGGTCGACCAAGGCTTTGTGAGAGGACTTAGTAGACGGAAAATGAAAAAAAGCCCGTCTTATATGTGTGTGTGTGTGTGTGTGTGTGTGTGTGTGTGTGTGTGTGTGTGTGTGTGTGTGTGTGTGTGTGTGTGTGTGTGCGTGTGTGTGCTTGTATTTGTATTTGTCCCCGAATCACCGCTTGACAATGGGGTTGTGTTTACGTGCTCTTAGCCTAGTGGTTCGGTAAAAGTGACTGATCGAATAAGTACTAGGCTTAAAAAACTTTTAAAATAAGTCTTATGGTCGATTTGTTCGACTAAAACCCCTCAAGGCGGTGCTCCAGTATGATCGCACTCAAATGACTGAAACAAGTAAAAGAATAGAAGACTATATATATATATATATATATATATAAAGGGCATCAACTGTGTATTAATGCCTCACGCTTCGAGGGACTAAATAAGTCAAAAACTACCAAAAGAATAAGCAACATATTTACTGAAAGCGAGGGAATGCAGCTTTCTAAATTTATCTCTTAAAAACATTTAACTCAACGATAGACCACTGGTTTCTCAATCAAATACAGAAAAACTGTGAAGTAACCTGTATTCTTTTGTTCATCAGTACACGTATGGTCAAGATACATAAAAAATAAACAAGAATCAACCTACCACGATGTAGCCATCACAGTACGACGACTTTCGTTCATAATTATATATCCATGAAAGAGATTTGAATTTATCCGGTTGCATCTCAGTAACATGTGCTTATACAGAATAATATTCAGCACTGAATATATTCTAATTATTTATAATATAATATAGGATAAATTCTTTATAAGAATTTTGAACAAAAGAATACAGGTTACTTCACAGTTTTTCTGTATTTGATTGTGAAACCAGTGGTCTACCGTTGAGTTATATGTTTTTAAGAGATAAATTTTGAAAACTGCATTCCCTCGCTTTCAGTAAATATGTTGCTTATTCTTTTGGTAGTTTTTGACTTATTTAGTCCCTCGAAGCGTGAGGCATTAATACACAGTTAATGCCCTTTATATATAAATATTTATATTTATGATGAAATGATGAATTTTTTTCATTACGAAAATTTTTCGTTATATTTTTCATTTTTGAGTTTTTTTTCACGCTGACTACTTGATAAATTCTTATAAAGAATTTATCCTATATTATATTATATTATATATATATATATATATATATATATATATATATATATATATATAAGTGAGGTTCTGTCCGTCTGTTTGTTTGTCCATCAAAATGAAACTAAATGGTTCAGGGGAAGCTATTATGCTTTCTCTCTCTATGTATATATATAAAATCGAAATTCTGTCTCTACTTTTCTCCAGCAAAATGAAAGTACCTGCTTCAAGGGAAGCTATTATGTTATTGCCTAATTTCTTACTCTCAATCCAATATGTAATTCAACTGATTCTGTCGATGATTTAGTGGATGAAGACTTTCCTAATCTTCATAATTGCAACAATACAGATTGGATCTGTGAGCAAGCTATTCTGGCTCCAAAAATGTTGCTGTACATAACATTAATAAATTGCTATTGAACAAACGTCCAGAAGTATTCAGTCATAACTCAATTGACAGTGTTATTGATGATCAAGATATTGTTAACTATCCTATCGAATTTTTGAACTCACTAGAACCACCAGCTACAGCTCCTCATTGTCTTTACCTGACAAAAAGGGATTCCTATTATGCTATTGAATAATTTGTCTCAACCAAAATTATGCAATGGTACGTATTTTAGACTGGATGTATCCTATCTCTCTCTCTCTTCTATCTTTTCTCTTGTCATAGAAAATATTTCTCCAGCGTTCGCTATTTTACCCTCATTCTGGTCTAACGACCCTCTATGTTTGTTTTCGTTCGGTTTCCTTGTATGTCTCCACTATCCTGTTTTCCTTCCCAACTTTGACCCTCCATAAATCCCAAATTTTATTTTGGTACTTATGGGAGCAACTGTCTTCGAAGACTCATATTGTCGTTCAGTGCTCGAACTGAGGAGTAGATAGACAGCCGACAACTGATGAAGCGTCGTTCTTTATGTTACTTGCCATGTTTTCCACTTGTTTCTCTCGTTGTTTGCGCATTGAACTCATTTGTTTTCGTATTTCATGTTGTTTACTGTTGGTGACGTCCTGTACCCATATATGCCTATGTTTATAAATATATACAGAGAGATACATTTCTTTTATTAGCCACACAGGGCTCAACGAAGATGGGACAAATACAATGTAGAGCTTTTCTTTTTGGGAGGGGGAAGGAAGGAAAAAAAAAAAAAAAAATTGGTGGTGTCGATCAAAAGGGATCGTAGGAAGGGAAAAAGGGGCAGTTCGATCAAAAGGGATCGAAAAAAAAAGAAAAGGAAAGGCCGATCAGAGAGATAGAGAGAGAATGAGAAAGGTAGAGAGAGATACATACATACATACATACATACATACATACATACATACATACATACACGCATATATATATATATATATATATATATATATATATATATATATATATATATATATATATATATATATAGGTGAGAAAGTTGGTATGTGAAAGCACGTGGTTGGATGTATAAAAGATAATAAGAGTGAAAAAAACTACAGAAGGCTTGTGTTACATGGTTAAAGTATATATTTAAATTATGTAAGAAAAATGTTATAAAAATGTTATAAAATCTTTTTGGTATATAAACATTGTATTTTGAGAAATAACCGGTTTCGTGTTGTCTTTTCAAATTTCTCTACTTCATTGTGTCGTGTTCGTTCCAGTCTGAGAAAGAAGAGTTCTAGATAGGGGGAGGTAATTAGGGATTTCTTCCGGTATATATATATATATATATTATTCTTTCATTCGTTTCAGCCATGCATCTGTGGTGATGCTGGAGCACCACCATGCATACATTTAGATAAATGCAGACAGAGACACACACACATGGATATGTATATATGTGTGTGTATACTTATATGTGTATGTGCATATATATATATATACAGTAGTCATGATAGACCGTTGACCAACAACATTCAATTTTTTTTCTCCGTGTTTTTCTCCTTGTTTTCTCCGTATTCTTTCTGTTGAAGACCGTAGCTCGAAACGTTAAAGACTTTCCGTATTCCCGAGCGTGATACTAATACATCCTTTTGTTGTTTACACCACCTGTCCTCGTCTGTTATTGTTTTTTTTTCGTACATTCTCCCATATATATATACATACGAATCCAAAGGGAAAGTAGGAAGAAAGGGGTAAAAAAATCGCCAACAGTCCATTTGAGGTTGCATTTCCGAAGTGACCGGAAGTAGAAGGAATGAAGTGAAAGTGCTTTCTAGGACAGGAGAGTGTGAAGATGGTCGGTATGTGTGTGTGTATGTGTGTGTGTGTGTGTGTGTGGTATGTGTGGTATGTGTGTGTATGTGTGTGTATGTGTGTGTATGTGTGTGTCGTACAATCTGTGTGCGTGTGTGTTAATATCACTCTGACAGGTCAGCAGCTATAATGACAGGCATGATATATATTTCCTTTTTGTCTACTTTGTTGCCCATATATTTTACAGGGATTTTGACTGGAATATTTCACTGGCATTCTTTCATATCACAAGAATACACTCCATACTAGTGTAACTTCTTGCTTCGATAATCAGATATCCTCTCAATGAATTACATTGTATAACGTTTTGACAACAACATCATGTCTCATTTTCGGACGGATGCTTATGATGTAGATCTCATCTTCAGAGTAAATTCCATAGAAGTAGCAACGACTGCTACTACTAGGCGAGGAAGAGACTTTACTTGTATCCCTGCCATACGTTTTTCATGCAGGTGGTATGCCTAGCTAATATTTTTTTCTTATTTTGTTTTGGAGCCCATGGATTAATTGAAAGAAAGTCTTTTAGCTACAACATCTGCATTTATTTGAAGTTCAGATGAAACAGAGAAGTGGTTAGGAGAACACTACCAGTTAAGGCTTCCTTGCTTAGAAAACGCTTGAATAGAGGGTATACCTTTATTAACAGATATGGTTTAAGAACATATGACGAGGGGAAAATGAAAGGTTTAAAGAGCGAGTTGAAAATGAAGTAGATACCCGAGATACTGAAATAGGGAGGGAACAATTTTCCTGCAGATTGAAGTCGTTTGTTATTCGACATATTTTATCTTTTATTGGTTTCAGTCATCGGACTGTGACCATGCTGGGGTGAAGGGTGTTAATGGAATAAATCGACTCCAATGCTTATTATTTGAGTCTGGTGCTTATTTTGTTGGCTCCTTTTGCCGGACCGTTAAGTTACAGGGACATAAGAATAACCAACAGTTCTCAAGCAGTGGCTGCCAGGGGAGTTAAACATTGGCATTAAGGCACACATACACGCATATATATATATATATATATATATATATATATATATATATATACACACATACATACATACATACATAATACATAATACATACATACATACATACATACATACATACATATGTATACACGACGGGCTTTCGCTCTGTTTCCATCTACAAAATTCACTCACAAGGCATCAGCTGTAGGCCAAGGCACCGTGCATTGGGACTGAACCCGAAACCACGTGTTTGTAAAGCGAGTTTCTTAACCACACAGCCATGCCTAAGGCACAATATTGTCTCTTCGAAACATCATAATTCAGATTTTCTGCTAAGTTCAATATCTTACAACTCTGTCTAGAAGATCTATGTACATGTTAGGTTTCATTTTGGAATAAAGGTCAGTCAAACCGGATAATTTTATTTTTAGTAATTTTTAATAAACATATATATATATGTATGTATTTATGTATGTATGTATGTATGTGTATGAATATTTATATCTATGTTTGCATATAATAATAATAATAATAATAATAATAATAATAATAATAATAATAATAATAATAATAAGGATAAAATCCAAAATTACAGGTAAAAACTCAATTAAAATCAATTGATGAGTTCATGAACCTTGGTTCTCTTCCCTAAAACTATATATTTATATATATATGTGTGGGGGGGGGTGTATACTTATATAAGTCTCATGTGAATACGTACTCCTTTGTTTTACTTGTATCTTCCCTCACACTTGCACCCCTGTATATGTATGTGTGGGTATATGCATGTTTTTGTGTGTGTGTGTGTGTATATGTGTATGTATGCATATGTGTATGACTGTATATCCTTATGTGTTAAGTGTATACGTTTTTCTATCACTTGTAAATTGACTTGCATACACATTGATATGTCTGTCCTTTTCCTCTTTCGTCTCTCTCACTATTATTATTACTGTTATTTTTTCCCTTTTACAACTTGTTTGTAAATATCCGATTTTTCCCTATTATCTCATTTGCATTCTCCCTTATTGTATCTTATTTTAATTTATTTTATGTTATTAAACCTTTTTTGATGCCGCACTGATGTGAATGACAATGCATAAATCTAATTATAATTACTATGATTATAATTTTTTTCTTACATATTTATATTGTCCTTTGAAACATGCGTATGTATTGAATTCAATTTTCTCTTCCATTTTGCAATACTTGTTTATGGTATATTTATACCTAAAACGATATTTTTTTAACTACGTATGTATATATGTATGTATGTGTGTATGTATTCATGTATGTACATATATGTGTGCATGTATGCACGTATTTTGTATGGACATATATATGTGTGTGTGTGTGTGTGTGTGTGTGTGTGTGTATACCCCACCACACACACATATATAAATATATACAGATATATATGTGTTTATGTATCCATATATATATGTATGTTTGTGTGTGTGAGAGAGAGAGAGTAAAACTTATAACAAATTCAATAGCTAAATAAAAATATGACAATAAATAATATAAAAAAAACGAATCTATTTTAAAGTCAACAGCATAAAACAGTGTTTTCTTTGAAGGGCAAATATATTTCGTTCAGAAATTCACGTATAACTGTTATTTTCTTCATTCCTTGCCTCCCACTCATTGACATTTTCATTATCCATCTACTTACACTAATACTTCCAATTTGATTTAATTTTTCTTTAACTTATTCATTCACAACTACCCACAATGAGCACATTGAGCAGACGAAAGGTGGGGTTGAAGTACAGAATTCATTGGCACCTTTTACTAAAATACGATCCTGCAAAAGAACGAAAAGAAAAAAGAAAAGAAAGAGTGTCACTTTTCTTACAAGTACTTTTTTTTTTTTTCCATAATTTTCAATTGATAGTCTGTGAATATAATTCTGCTTTCATATGTGTTAATGAATTCGTAGCAGTCGGCTGCAACATTCATCCATATATCAATGGGTTTAGTCTGTCTCTTGATTAATACAAAACGACGTTGTTCTCAAACTGAATCTTAGAATGTTAACATAAAAGTTGGTTGTCCAATTTAAACTGCCACTTAGAACGAAATTTGTCTGCATTAACAATAATAGTGAAAACAATATAAATAACTAACACAAGCAACAGAACTTCTAGAATAGTGGCATAAAAAAATAACTGCGATAATAACCATGGTCAGAAAATTAAGTCGTCAACATTTCAACATTTCAATAAAACAACGAGAAAGATAAATCGATTAATGCAAATATTGGGAAATTATGTAATTTCACAAATTTTAGTGTCCATTCGTTCATTCCCCTTTGCTAAGTGCTCTCTATGTAGTTACAGAGTGACTTGCTAGAAATAGTGACTATATCTCTCTCAAATCACACTCTACTTGCTTAAAAAATATACGGAGGATTATGAATACCTTTTAACAACAATTTAAGCTACTGTTGAGACATTAAATTGGATTCATAGTTATTGTTGTTGTTGTTGGTGGTGGTGGTGTTGTTGTCGTATAAATCAAACAGATTAGTCTGTTTGAAAAGAAAAAGATCCTAACATCGGGTTACAACAAGTAATCTTCGATGCCAAGAGCCCTCCTATCGGGCTACAACAACTATCCTTAGATGCCAAGAACGTTTCAAAGTATCTTAGCTGTCCCTAATAACACTGCTTTCTGGAGCTGTATTAAACTGGGGTTTTATGCCTGTTTCCTCTATCCTTCTGTTCAGATGTTTAGGGATAGTTCCCAATGCACCTTTAACTAGTGGAATACATTTTACTCGCACTTTCCATAGTCTCGGTAATTCAATATCTAGGTCCTGGCACTTTCATATTTTTTCTATACTTCTCATATTAATTTTTTCATCATTTGGGACTGTAAAGTCAATTATCTGGCACTTTCTATTCTCTTTATCTACTACTATCAAATCAGACATTCTAGCTTCTATTACTCTGTCAGTCTGAACGTTCATATTATATTTATACCATTTATCATGTTCATACCATTTATCAGTATGTTCAAATCCTAGCTTTCTACATAGCTCTCTGTAAGACTACTCTCCCTATATTGTCATATCTTTGCTTGTAGTCTTTCTGTTCCAGCATGCTACATTCATTTACTATGTGAATAACGCTTTCCTCTTTTGATTTGCATAATCTACATTGGGAATCTACTTGGTTTTTGTCTATCTTGGCTTTTATCCAATTAGTCTTTAAAGATTGATCTTAAGCATCTACTAACAAACTTTCTGTCTCTCTCTTCAGCTTTCCTTTCTGCAACCATAACCATGTCTCACTACTACTATTTACCGCAACTATCTTTGGGAATCTACCATGCAACGCCTTCTACCAGTCAGGTAATTTCTGGTTTTCAACTTCTACAAAAGCTGCCCAAGTATTTACAGCCTTCACTAGATTTGGAACATTTAGCTTTGATTTCATTAGCTTCCTTACCATTCTGATGTAGTCCTTCTCAATTTTCGTTTTCATTTCGGTAGTTAGTAATCTGTCAGATTCTAATACTCCTAGATACTTATAACTCTCTCCTCTTTTCAGTGATTTTAGTGTCTGGCCATCTGGTAATTGGATGCCTTTGCTGTTGACTACATGTCCCCTTCTCATGACTAATATTGCATACTTATCTATGCCAAATTCCATGCTTATATCTTTGGTGAAGAGTCTTACAGTCTGTATTAAGGAATCTATCTCTTTTAACATTCCTACTAAAAAGCTTCAGATCATCCATATAGAGCAAATGGTTAACTTTTCCCTTACTATTTCTGAACTGATACCCTGCTTTGCCTTCCTAAATACTAAACTGGGGTGGGAGGGATCAAACATAAAACAAATATTAGAGGCGACAACGAGTCCCCCTGGAAAATTCCTCTTTTGATATTAACTTTCCCTAACAGCGTGTCACCTGAGTAGAGATCTACTTTCCATTTCTTCATGGTACGCTAAGTAATTCTCCTATGTTGGCTGCTATACTGAATATACTTATCCATGAGTGTGGGATCATGACATAGGCTTTCCTATAATCTATCCATGCTATTTTAGATTTTCTTTCTAGCTTTTATTTCCCCAAGAAAAATACCTTAGGAATGAGAACCCAAGTTCGAAATTTCCCCAAGACACTTGGTGACGGCTGGAGGGTATATCAGCCGAAACGTTGTGTTAACAACAAACAAGATGAGGACAAATATCCGTCAAATGTAAATAATGTAAATAATGTGCATAATTCCTAATCCCTTAAATATAGAACTGTATTACTAAAAGACATGCTTAACTGGTTAAGGTCAAGCAACTGACTAGCAAATTTGCGGTATTGAGCAGAATATTCGCTGTAGCCTATCTTTTACACGAAGACAAAACATATACAAGTTAACACTTCTAATCAGTAAAGATCAGAAGCTATGAAAGTCACCGCCTGGTACTACTGCAGGGCGCCTTGCTGTTGTTGTTGTTGTTGTTGTTGTTGCTGCTGCTGCTGCTGCTGCTGCTGCTGCTTTGCTGCTGTTTTATCTAGAGGTTTGGTGGGCAAGCCTCCTCCAATCTCAAGAATCTTCCTAAGGATTCTTGCAGATTATAGAATGGTACATTTCTGCAGATCTGCAATGCGAGTTTCATTTCTAATTTCCGCCAGTCTTTTAGGTAGCATTTTGGGTGTTGTACCAAGTGCACCAATTACAAAAGAATAACTATCATCTTAGTCTTCCGGAGTCTCTTCAGCTCTCTAGCTAGATTCTGATACTCCTCGATTTTTTCAATTTCTTTGGAATCGAATCTGTTATCATAGATAATTTCAAAATCTATGCTCTTACACTGGCCTTTTTGCTTCAACAATCTAGCCAGTCATTATGGGGAAGTCCCACAAGATTTTGTATTTCTCACTTTCTATCACAGCCTCTGGTTCGTATTCATATAACTTTTCTGCTATTTTGAAGCCACGCACTTGGCTAACATCCCAATACACTCTTTTGCCTGCACTGTCATGTCTGCGCTTATACTCCTTTCCTGCTAGTATACTGCACTCACTCAAAAAGTGATTGTTACTTTCGTCTCCTTTCCTGCTGATTCTGCGTTTGTTGTCTGACTGAGTTTGTCGACGTTTGCTGTTATCATATTTGTTCTAATAGCTTGTTTGTGAGCAGCTATATTTCGTGTTTTGGTCTCACGTTTCAAGTTCCCGTTCGTCCGCCATAGCCAGTGATCTTTATTTCTAGCATTCTCAGTTTGTTGCATGAATTGGCCACATCGTTCCATTTCTTTCCATTTGCTTGTTCTATTGTTTTTCCTTCTCTCTTTAAATTCGCCTACTGTTTCAGTCACTTTTTGCCGATAGTATTTTTTTCTATACGCTGCACAACATAATTTTTCAAACCCAGTATCGCAGTGTTGTCAATGTCTTCTTTGTTTAGCAGTCCTCTGTTATCTTCCTTTCTCCGTAGGTGGAGTAGATTGCTATTACTTTTAGGATAAAGTGTGTTGTGCATTGTGAGCGGCTTTCTCGTTCTTCTATCCATGTTCTGTAGCTCGGCCTTTGTTCATTTCAGAAAAGGAGCGGAGTATCTCATTACAGACACAACCCGTGTATCTACGACTTTAATGATGTTTTTGAAATTTAATTTTGCTTCGAGCATCTTCCTAATTCTTCTCTTGTATACTTTGGTGCCTTTCTCGTTTCTCTTTCCATTATATTATCGTTTTACAACACTTTTAGGTATTTTTATCCCTCATTACTTGACTGCGATCAAATGATATTGTCTTGTGTTAATTTTATGCCATCAGAGTTTTATCCTCCGGTACTTTTTTCATAATTAGCACAACGCACTCATTTACCCCAAACTCTATTCCAGTATCTTTACTGAATTCTATCACTGTTTGGAGTAAAGAATCTAGATCTTTCTCATTTTTTGCATATAGCTTGAGGTCATTCATATTAAGTAAGCGATTTATCTTCATCTTGGTTCTAGTAAACTTGTAGGCAGGCTTGGTTTTTCTCAGTATATTTGTCGGAGGAATTAACGCAACGATAAAATGTATCGGAAAGAGTAAGACTTACTGGAAAATGCCCCCAGCGTATTTTTACGTTCCTAGCGGTTCATTTGCATAAATCAGTTTTACTTCTCTCATTTTCATTGCTTTTTCCAAAAAGTTGTTTATCTTCTCATTGACTCTGAACGTTCTCAGACACTCCAAGATCCAACTGTGTGTGACATTGTCGTAAGCCTTCGTGTAGTCCACCCAACAGCTAAATTTCTCTTCCTTACACGTCCCTATTTTAATACCCTGCTGGACATTCCATTCCAGTTTCCTTTATTAATTTTTCTATCTCATCACAGTCCCTAATGCGCCAATTATCACAGGTTCAATCTTTACAGATTTCATGTTCCAAATCCATGCAATCTCAAATTCTAAAAGGTTATATTTTTCAACTTCAAATATTCTTCAGCTATTGATTACAAACTGAAATATCGCATGTGCATTAACTTATTAATTTATGGTGTCTAAGATCCAACCACGTTAGTTAGAGACCATGTCCTTAATGTGACCTTGAGTACCCAGACGCTGCATGCAGAATTGTTTTCGTTTGGGAGCAGAGTTGTCTTCACAGTGGTTGCACGCTGTTTACGCGAAGGACTACACGGTTGAGCCACGACTATTGATTCCCAACTACGTCAGCAACCGAACGTTACATGACCCAACCACGTTTGTTAGAGACCATGTCATTGATTTCAATCCCACCCCTTTACCACGCCATTTCTTTCATGTAGATTTTTCTAATGTGGTGCTGTTGAGCACGTCCACCGGCTTAATTTATCACATAGATGTAATTCCTATGTCTTGTGATTGTTCAGCATGGTAGCGACAGTGCCGACAGCCGCAACTGAAAGTATATTCACTGAGAGCTTTTTGGTGCGTTCAAAATTCACATACGCCCCCAACCCCACTTTTCCATGACAGGTTAGGGACTGAAATCCTTCAAATGGACGCATGACATGTCGCTTAGTCGAATTAGCCCATCATTTACTCCACAGATGTTTTGTCGTCAATGCTGCACTTCCCCGTATCACAGGTTTCAAAATAACTGTACTATATGTACAAACTGTGTCATTTTAGTTCTGAACAACGCCGGGTATATCTGCTAGAATATATAAAACGTAAGACGGCGAGCTGGCAGAATCGTTAGCCCAGTAAAATGCTTGATAGCGTTCGTCCGACTTTACGTTTTGGGTTCAAATTCCGCCGAGTTTGACTATGCCTTTCATTCTTTTGGAGATCGATAAAATAAATACCAGTTGGACCCTGGGGTTGATGTAATCGACTTAGCCTCTCTCCCAGAATTGCTGGTCTTGTGTCAAAATTTGGAATCAATATATATATAAAACGCTACGTGTATTTATATATATATAGTTTGTTTTGCTTTGTTTTTTAGCAACACTTAATCATTTGAAGCTGTTGAATTTATCCCCCTTTATATGCTGTGATTCCTAAATCATTCGATACGAGCTCTAAATTATACGACACGAACTAGAGTCATTCTGTTTATTTATTTATTTTTCTATTTATTTATTGTATTCGAAAGTTCATTCAACTGGTTTCTTTGTCTCTGAATGCTCTACTGATTATTTTATGTTCATAAATTTCTGATGATCAAATAAATTTTCTCTTTTTTTTTCTAATCAATATATGGAGCACGCAATGTGTAATGAATACATCTTCAATACACTATATATATATTTGCATATACACTTATTCCATTAATTAGTCTGCTTCATATATTCCGCTGTTTACTCCTTACAATGCACGCATGTATTTCTTACGATAAGCAGAACGAAAAACACAAATAGTTTGAAATTACAAATTGAAAATTCATCAGGTCAAGGTATGTTTGAGCTGCTAATATGTACATTTGTAGCTTCCGTACGGAATGTATCAAATATGTTGTAAATGCACCCTTTTTGTATAAACTAAACCTGCTGTCGCTTGAAAATCTTTCGAAAATGTATATAACCTATTTGTGAGATCACGTACCTTAGTTTCTATATGTAAATATTTTGGCAGTTATTAAATATGAAGATGGACTGAAAAGTCCATAGGATGACTATGGAAAAGTGATGTTAGAACTATGGAATTTTGCATACATTAATTTCAACTTTTCTTATTAATAACTGCATTGTTTCTTTCCAGGCAAACTTATATCTGACTGTTCAAAGAACACTTCAAAAATAACTAGTGGCGACGTCTCTTGAAAATGGACAAAATTTGGCATGGTGGTGTTATCCATTGCCTGCAGAAAAAGGATTTAGCTCCCAAGGACATTCATGCTGGCATGGTTACTACATTAGAATACTCTCCAGCTTATCAACAGTGGGCAGCTGAATTTTGGAGGGGAAGGCAGAGTCGTGAAGATGACTCGAGCTCTAAACGTCCTGCAACTGCCACCACCGAGGAAAAATATTGTGTTCACCACATGGTGATGGATGACAAGCAATTGACTATAAATCGAAGAGCCAATGCTATTAGCACACCATGTGAGAGAGTTGAGAATATTCTGCATAATGAACTTGGTACGACGAAGGTTTCTGTTCCACGGGTGTTACATCTTCTGAAACCTGATCAAAAGCGCACCAGGCTGATCACATCATGGAAAAATCTGTCGTTGTTTCAGGTAGATCCTGCTGCTTTTCTTAAACGTTTCCTAATCCAGGATGAGCGCTGGCTTCGTCACTTTGAGTCATAGACAAAGAGACAATCCATGCAATGCAAACAGCCCGCCTCACCTACTCCAAAGAAGGCCAAAGCCGTTTCATCTGCAGGGAAGGTGATGGCTTCATTCTGGGTGATGAAAAAGGCATTTCCCTTCAATGAAGAGTTCTATGTCAACAACATGCTGAGGCAGTTACGAAAGGTTATCAAAAGCAAACACCGAAGAAAACTGACGAAAAGGATCTTGTTTCATTAGGACAGTACTCCAGCGCAGAGGTCCTTGCTTTCAATGGCTGCTGTACGTGACTGTGACTTTGAACTAGTTGATCATCCTCCTTATTCTCCTGATGTGGCACCAACATGAAAAAAACACTTGGCTGGGAACTGGTATCGCAGTGATGATGACGTCATATCTGTTATTGATTACTTTTTTTATCTATAGAATGAAAGCTTTTCCCCAATGGGATCCAAGCACTGCAACACCGATGGAAGAAGTATATGGACCGCAAGGGGGACTATGTTGAAAAAATAAATTTCATTTGGTCACATTCTACGAGAGCATCTTGGTCAGACTATGAACGTTTCAGCTGACACTTGTACATGCACTTCTGTGAAATTACGTAGTGCATTTATTGTAGAAAATAAGATGTGAATAATTGACTACAAGATATTGTATACAATAAAAGTAATCAAATCTGTATATTAGGGGAGTGATAAATATAATTTTCTTATTTTCCTGTTATTTTGGCATTTTTCTGTTATTTACATCTTTCACTTATTAGCAACTTTCATCATGCACATTTTTCAGCAACAACTCCGTCATTTTTGACAGCTTGAGTACTCTAGAACATTATACAATATCTCTAAAACCTCTCTAAAATTTCACTCTACCGTCATAAAAAGGGAAGCCGGCTATGGCGAATGTAGTATTAAAATACACCCTTCCTTTAAAAAGCGTAATGATCACAACCTTCGATTATAAGTCTATTCAATGAATGCTGATATGGGGTTAAACGTGAACTTTCAACAATCTGTTTTGTATCTTAATATTTCATTTGAATTGAAAACTGTAACATTGCTTTGAAATTCTCCACTCAAAAACCAGAAAGACAACATTTGCATAACCTAACAAGTTTTTCCATTCTTTAAATACGTATTTATGATGTTTATTTAGTAAAATATTAGCCAAACTAAACCGCAAATTAGATTTTGATTTTCTTAATTTTAGTCTAGATGTGAATTAATTACAACTAGTCTACCGATAATTCAACCATTTGGCTTTTGCGGTGGTGGAAGTATTTTATGTTTGAATTTTATGCTTAGATGTTTGAATTCCAAATAACTTCTCATAAAATTATATTAATGGCAATCATACATGCATCATGCCATGCGCTCAAGCATTAAGAGTGGAATCGACATAACCTCTTTCAGCTGTAAGGTATTTCGTCCCAAGAATAAAGCTTTCTTAGTGAAAGTGTATTTAAGTATACAACCATATCCTGAGTAGATAGTAAACGAGTGAAAAGAAGTGTCATTCTATAAATTAGCGATAACGTTTTCAGGGGCAACCGTTTGGAAATATTCTTCTGCTACAGACAACAGCATCTGTTTTAAAGGTAGACTTTAGAATAGTCTAGCAAGTATGAGCAGAATAGTAGTGGTAACTGTGGTGGCTAACAGATGTACTCTTTCTCACTATCTAGCAAGTTCTTAATTCAAATCATCACATTACAAATTAACCTACATTAACTTAGTCGCAAATTGAGCTAATTTTTGTTCACCGATTCACTACGACGCCATTCACATATAAAGGCTACATTAATACATTAACTGTTATCGTTATTTTATTCTTGCTTTTATTAATCATAGATGCTTTTTTTTTTACAAATACAAGCATGTGTACAACTTGTATTTATTGCGCTACCAAACTATGCATTTATCTAATCACTTCTCTATCAAGATAATATTTAAATTCATTTTCAAATCTTTCATCAGTTTCACTGAAAAAAAAAGAACAAGGAATTAACGCAAAATTTTATTTGACTTTATTTTAATTTTTATATAACTTGTTGATTTTTTAATGTAATTTCACCCTGAATAGCTAGAAAGTGTTGTCTTAAATTAGTAAAAAGAATAAAACAATAATAATATTCAAAGCAATAATTTTTTTTTTCTGGTATATTTCTCTTGGCGTAAAAGATTTCACATAAAATTTTGGGAAGTTTTTAAATCTATGGAGGGAAATAATATTATTTTGCAAGTCGTTAAAAAATTACCGCCCTCAGGCCTATGAGATATTTCTCCGAGTCTATCAGAAAAAAACGTTTGCAAGAGGCAACCTTTCGAATAGTGCCATCTGGATGATGCAAGAAACAGGTGCAAGAATAAAGCTTTCAATGCGTCTGATTTTAAACATTTAACTATTTAAACAACAAATTGTTTTCTCTCTCGATAGCAACCATACACTCCCCACCTTTCCCTCTCTCTCTCTCTCTCTCTCAGCTCTTAACTAAGCTTCGCTTTACCCCGACAGAACAGAATCGGCCACCTCAAATTACAAGAAGTGTTGGAATCAGAAACCATTTGGTGTTAATCTCCAAATCTGTCATTGGCCCATTTGAGCTATTTCCGTTTGTACCTTTCTTAATTATGCAAACTATACTGGCTAATATTATTCGTTACCCTAAGGCGGGGAGCTAGCAGAATCGCTAGCACACCACGCAAAATGCTTAGCGGCATTTCGTCTGTCTTTAGGTTCTGAGTTCAAATTACGACGAGGTCGACTTTGCCTTTCATCCTTTCGGGGTCGATAAAATAAATATCAGTTGAGCACTGGGGTCGATGTAATCGACTTACCCCGTCCCCCAACTTGCTGGCTTGTGCCAAAATTTGAAACCAATATTATTCGATGCCATTTTTCTGATTGTGAAAGACTTTGTCAATTGATCTGGCAGGCTTAAGTACATTATTCAATGCTAGTGCGGCTTAGAAGATCGAAATATGTTCATAGTTGTCTGCTACCTAGAAACATGCATAGATTCTCTTGGGAAGTAAATAAACTTCAAAAGATTAATTTTCAATTTATTTAAAATATCTCTCTATATTTGAGAGTTACTAACAGTTACCGCTAGATTTGCTTTCTATTTCCAGATAAGAGGGAAAGTTCAATTAGTTAAGAATTTTATAACTGTCTAATTTCATACCATTAGCATGTTTGAACTATTTCTCTAAACTCATTTTTTAAACACAATATGTCTGAAGAAAAGACTGGGATGTTCGCAAACCATCAGACGGAGAAACGGATATAGAAAGAGTTATAGAAATGGGAATGATAGTGAATGAAATACAGAAAGAAGTAAAGAAAGTGAAGAAAGGTAGACACGAAGAGGTAAAAAGAAATGCGGAGAAAGAAAAGTGAATGAGATACTGTCTGTTTGTGTTTAAACAAGAAAGAAAAAAACATGAAATAGGAAAGAATCAAAGGAAAAGGCCAGAACGAAAAATGAAAACAAAATGAATGACAATGTATGTTGCGCAATGTTTAATTAAGAAAGAAGAGGCCGCAACAGTTTACTGTCAAGATGAAAATCTATGATTCAAATACTATAAATTGTAAGAAAGATATTTATTGGTTCGTGAAATAATTTCAACATTTTAAAATAATTTCAACAAGGCGATCACCAAGGAAACTAATATTATTACTATTACTGAACCATTCAAAAGGTATTCTCCTCGACCTCTTTACTTTCGTTAGGAATAGTTCGGTAATAGTAATAATATTAGTGCCTTCGGTGATCGCCTTCTTGAAGTTATTTAAAACACGAGAACAACAGCATCACCGAAATGGTGTCAGGCAGCACGAAGGTAAAAGAGGTTGTCACTGTTCTGAAGAAATTTGAAGCAGTTACTTTCCTTAGGAATGGTTTGGTAATAGTAATGATATTAACTTCCTCAGGGATCGCCTTGTTGAAGTTATTTAAAAAATGCTGAAATTTATGGGCTTGCAGAATGGTCTGCAGGCATACATTAACGCTGCGGCTTCTGCAGAACTTCCAGGGCCGTGAGCTTGTGTGGCCGCCGTTTGTCAGATACATCTTCCCACAATTTGTGTTTTTGACGGCACTGAAATCTTAGATTAAGTGAAGATCAATACTGGGTGCAAGGCATCAGAAATACCTTCAGTTTTCTTAAGAAGTCTAGTGGTGGGAAAGAACGAAGACGTTTTCGAAGAATCTCCGGATATCGAAGAGAATTATCTAGTTGGGCTCCCCCAGAGTATTTTCAATCCGGGAACTATATACACCTTCTAGTTAATCATGGCTTGGCAGTGCCTCAAAGATGCACTGACTTGTCCAGATAAAGTCGATCGTCACAAATATGTTACTAACTGGGTCTGTTCGAGACGCACGCAAAGTAACGAACTACTCTGTATACACACAGTCAGTGTCCAAGCATTACTGATCTGTGAATATTTGATGAACAGACGTTGTTGCTTGTTGAACAGATCTGGTTTTCAGCCCAGTTCATCTTGAAGATCGACTCACTATCACATTCCTTTGACCGGGAAGATAACGAAGGTTTACTCTATTTCGTTTCTGTGACGAAAACTTTTGTGTAGTAGATGCTACTGTGTAATCTTGAGCATCTATTGATGCATTTTTAAATATAAATTGAGGTGTCTGTAGTGTATGATAATGTGTTATAGGATATAACAGTGTTATACTTTATTATTGAAGAAGTTTCTCTTACTAGCAATTAAACTGAACACAAAAATCAATTAAATGTAAAAGACGTAGCTTCTATTTAATATCCGATAATTCAAACCACGTATATTTAACCAAATTAATATTGATCATTTATGATCATAAATGATCACTATTGATTTGTTTTACGTACAAAACTCTAGTTTTATAGAAAGAATAAGTAGGGTTTCATGACATTCATCATTTAGCCAAGGGATTAGTAACCAAAATAAAGAAAAACAGTTTCAACCACAAATCGAAACTGGGTCGCGTCTTTACTTGTTATGAACTTACTCTTAGTCTACAGTGCTCATTATAAATCCTGATTATCGTTTCATTTAGTTATTTTTTTCAAAATATGACCCATCTGGTTTTCAATCCTGTATTTGTGCACTGCATGAGAGGATAAATTATTGTTTAATACACTGATATCTCATGAAATCTTTAGTGTATTGCATAACAAAGGAAGAAAGAAGCATCTATTTCATCCGATCGTTGGACGTTAATATAGGCCAATAGAAAGTCTGACTGAAATGCTGAGAATTTCCTCTGGATAAAATTATAATATTAATAAATACATATTTTCCATTTAATGCGAACGACTAAATACATATTTATGATCAGAGTCAAAATCGTTCAATCATTTGTAAATAGTTGGATCATTTCCAACGTGGTGTCTTTCGGCTATCGTTTGGTAACTTGGTAGCCATCATAATGTCGTGGTAGGTGAGGGTAGATATATCATCCTTAGATGATACCGAATCTTAAATCTGTGAACTCAAACTTGTTACCATAATTACATCGCTGTAACTGTAATTCCTATCGACAAATATAGATTCTAACGACCGCCTGCAAGAGACCGGTTATACATTACAGTGTTAAGAGAGGTGTTTTTACTATATTTTGCTAACCTATTTGCTTTATTCAATTGCAACAAAAGCAGCGTAACATTCAAAGTAGAGGCCATCATGTTGCAACGTCTGAAGCCATCTTTCTACTAGTTCTTTGATTACACGCTGATACCAGTTCTTGTCCTTAGAGTCGAAAAACTCCTTCACTGAAGCTTTCACCATCTCTTGGTTGATGAAGCGTCGCGAAGAACTTGAGGAAACGGAACTGATGTCACACCCAGCATATAGTCCGGACCTAGCTTCCTCCTATTATTACTTGTTCAGATCTATGGCTCACTTCTTGCGCTCACGACGCTTCATCAACCAAGAGGAGGTGAAGCTTCAGTGAACGAGTTCTTCACCTCGAAGGACAAGAACTTGTATCATCCGGGATCAAAGAACTGGCAGAAAAGTGGTTCAGGCGGTGCAACACGATGACCTCTACTTTGAAATCTAGGTTGCTTTTGTGGTTACTTGACGAATAAGCAAATAAGTTTCTTCTAAAATATTGCAAACCTTTTGATCAACACAGTACATTTAACCTGCGGTGAAAAGACAGAGTCGATATATTGTTCAAGGTGTCTCATATTGATAGATAATCAATATTAATTTCTGTGGGTTGTTGTCTATCAAGAAAACTTCAGGTATGAAGTTCCAAAGGGTACAGTTCTGATGAGAAACTTTGAACGGATTTTTGTTTGTTTGTTTTTTGCGTGGCTTTGGAAATGAGAGACAGTAGAAACTGCGAAGAGAACAAAGACAGATGAACTGGGTGGAATGTAGACTGCTAGTTCAGTGGAATAGGATCTGAAGTTGTTACAGCAGAAGATAAAGTGGAAGGGAAAGAGTATGCAACTTGTTATATTTATCATGGTCATGGAGTAATGTCCATTACTTATGTCAGGTTTTTCAGCACAGGAAGATGAGAAGAATGAAACTGGCGGGATTTAATGTAAAACTTGAAGAGCTTGAAATTAAAAGCGCAGATGTGCTTGAAAGTGTAGGAATTATAAGTGAACTTTGAACACAAGAAACAACGTCAAATATTGTAATAGATTTAGTTTGCTACTGCATTGTGTCTGCAATTCACGAATAGTTATTTCAGATTTTGGCACAAGGCCAACAATTTTAATGAAAGGAGGTGATTCGATTACATCGACTCCAGTACTTGACTGGTACTTATTTTATCAACCCCGAAATGATTAAAGACAAAGTTAACCACAATGGTGTTTGAACTCGGAATTTAAAGAACTGAATGCCGCTAACAATCCTGCTCGCTTGCCACCATAGCATCAAAAAATGATAGGACTACATAATGGCGAGTAATTTCAGTAAAAGCTATTAATTTCAATATATGAAATCAGAAATATCACAAAAGACGTCAATATGATAGATGAAATACAGAAACATACGAATATTTCTGTCAGATTATTCAATATTTTCACAAAGCAAATTATAGCAAAAACGAACTTTAAATTCAAATTAATGCAAATTAACTGAAACATACAAATGAGCGATTGGTAAATATATGAAGTCACTTCAAAAGTGGGGTAAGAAAGAAATTTGTGATTATTTTAAATATTATGTAGTAATAAGGTAATGAAGGTAAATAACATTTCTGTGTAGGCGTGGCTGTATGATTAAGAGGATCACATTACAATCAAATGGTTTCTAGTTCAGTCCCACTGTGCGGCACCTTGGGAAAGTATCATCTGCTACAGCCCAGGGGCTGGCTAATGCCGTGTGAGTAAATTTGGTAGCAGAAACCCATCATATGTGTGTGTGTATTTGAGTGTGTGTTTGTCCCCCATAACTCATTGACAATCGCTGTTGATTTGTTAACGTCGCCGTCAACTAGCGGTTCGGCCAAAATGACCGATAGAATAAGAACCCTACTAAAAAAAAAAGAACTGGGGTCGATTCGTTCGAATTTCAAGGCGGTGCTCCAGCATGACCGTAGTCCAATAGCTGAAACAGTTAAAAGATAAATTTTGTAACTTAAATTGCAGAATAATATCGAAAGTGCCATGATCACCATAAAAGCTATCTTTAATACCATTAACATTGATTTCAACTTTTGGCACAAGGCTGGCAATTTCGAAGGTGGGATAAGTTGATTACATCGACCCCAGTACTCAATTTGTACTTATTCTGTCGACCCCGAAAGTGAACCTCGGTGGAATTTGAACTCAAAATGTGAAGAAGGACGAAATGCCGCAAAGTATTTCGCCCGGTGTGCTAACGATTCCGCCAGCTCTCCGCCTTCGCTAATATCATTAATATTGTTAGTAAATAACTAACGATAGTGAAACAATTTTCTATAGTGGAAGCACGTTTGAAGGCCACATCACTTTAACATGGTTATTTACGCACAATCCTTCTAGTGACATAAAATCGGTATTGCCCATGGAGTGAAATGATATTTTACAGATAATTATGCCTAAAACGAAGGCGCGTAGCTTCGTTTTAGGCATAATTATCTGTAAAATATCATTAGGATAGCAGTTAGGATATTCGGCTCACGATTGTAAAGTCGTGTGTTCGATTTCTGACGATGTATTGTGTCCTTGAGGAAGACACTTCATTTCACGTTGCTCCAGTCAACTCAACTGGCCAAAATGAGTTGTACCTATAATTCGAAGGGCCAGCCTTGTCACATTCTGTGCCACGCTGAATTTCCCCGAGAACTACATTAAGAGTACACATATCTGTAGAATGCTCAGCCACTTACATGTTAATTTCATGAGCAGACTGTTCCGTTGATCGGATTAACTGGAACTCTCGTCATCATTAACAGTCGAAACGCCAGTTGCTGACTTGATATCTAATACTATAAAAGAGATTTTGAAACTGAAAATTGTTCAACACAATCTGTAAAACAAGAACGAACTTGCAAGGGTGATTAGAAGAAAAAGTAAAAAGAAACAAACAGTAAGGATCAGGATTTTATTACCTCTTGGCTAAAAATAACTAAATGATCCAGATGTGAAAGGTGATATGTAGTGGGAAAAAATACAGATTTTCTTTGTTGTATTTCAGACATCTTCATTTAGACATTTGTGTATAGTCTATAAATGTTGTGTGATTAGCTTCGGTTTTACTAACAATAAGCTTCCTTTCTAATAGTAATTTTACAAGTAACGTTTAAACGTTGTCATTAATCTGAATTTAAAAGATTCTCATTAACAATTATATCGTTCAACTCCTAAGGTGATATAAGATATTTTATCTAATGTTGTCTTACTATATTTGGTGAAAGACGATATGAAATTTAAATCTCAGAACGTGTATTTCTAAACGAAATAAATTCTTCCATGTAAGCTGTAGCAAGAAAAAAAATTACATCTGAATCGCCGTAGAAATTTTTTGTTGTTGTTAGACCCAGCTCAGTAGTGATCTAGCAGACATACAGTCAAAGACCCAACAGCTTTGACAATTTGTCTGCAATTTCTAGCAGATTGAGCGACAGCTTAATGGCTTCTGCATTGTTTCATCACCTCTGTAAGATAAAGGTTAATTACTTCTATTCACTAATGTCATATTTCCACCAACACTTGCATTTATTTACTATTCTATCGACATATTTATATGAGAGGATTGGCGATGTTTTATTATATGATCCAGAAAGTGGAAAAACTTACATCAGTAGAGATCGGCATAATTAAATGAAAGGAAAATAATGGTCAGTAGTACTCCACTAAATTTCGCAATAAAATGTTACTGAGAGACCTTTTTTTTAATCTGAAAGTTTATATCGAAATTGTTTATATGTAGAAGAAATGGCTGACTCATTTATACAAGTGTCTGTGAGAACTGAAGACGATATCATTAAAATCAATGAGCTGACTGAAAGAAATTATGTCGCACGAGATATTTGTTTGGTGGGCTGCTGTTATGCCTTTAACAGTATTATCTTGCCTAATTATTATATTTTAGTTTATTATTTAATATATATATATATAATAGAATAGAATAAGTCCAAAGCATTTTACAAATATTGGATTTTGCAAATGCCATTTAGTTACATTAAGTTTGTATCACTTTCATTTCATTTCAAAGAAAACAATTTTTCCACTTCCGTTACGCTCTCTGTCGACTTAAGTAGTTTAATTTTCTGGATCATAAAACGGAACAGCGCCAAGAGGACTATTTTTTTAGAATCCTTTTAGTATAGCGATAATTAACGGTTTGCATAGACTTTTCAAATTCTCTTAGACTATAAAATAGAGATTAATACTAATATTATGATTGAACCGTTCTAGATATGTAGCCAGAGAAAAAATATGGGCAAGGTGTTTCAGATGATAACACATCTGGAAAAGGAGGCTAGGAAAAGGCATATTTTGGAGCTAAAAGGTGAGATACAGTAGAAAGTACATGTTTCTCTGAAGAGGTTTAATAATATATCCTGAGTTGTGTCCCGTACTTGGCGAAATGATTTAAATAATATTAATAACTGAGCTAGTGTTATCTCGCCCTATAAGAATTCTGCTTATAATAACTTAATTAATGCTGTTAATACAATGGCAACTCTGAGTAACTGACAGCAAGGATATATTTTCGAAGAAAAGATTCTAATCTGGAGCATCCAATTTTGGAAATGATTTTAATAAAGAAGATATTCTAGTGTTATTTTGAGCTTGGCAGCATTGTTATTGCCAGTAGAAAAATTTTGGTCCAGTATCGTTCTATAAGTATAGGAAGACAGCTATATAAAAACATACTGTAGCAACTGTTGTTAGAAGCTGAACCAGACTGATAAATTACTTGTCAGTTTCATAGACAAATGAAAATAAAGTGTTGCGTAATGTGCGCTTGACGCCAGACAAATCTATCGACAAAACAGCAATTAGCAAGGTAAAAGTGGAAATGCGATTTATCAAAGTAAAAAAAAGTCATTTTAAATTTAATTGAATAAAGATCGTAGTTGTTGCTGCTCTTGTCATTGTCGTTGTCGCTACGGCTATTGTTAACTCTTTTATTTAAAGCAATATTGTTCTAAAATACTGTACAAATTTGTTATTGTGCAAATGGAACTCAATCGGTTTCGTCAAAGATTTTTCAGATATCTTGATGAACTAAACAAGTTGTTCATTGAATTAGCATGTAAGTGACTGAACATTCCACAGACGCATCGGCCCTGTCCACCTGACTATAAATAAAGCCCGTCTGTGGTTTTCTTTCCTTACTTAAAGTAGCGGCAACGCTATAACTAACTTAATGTCCATGCAGAATCAGCGTAACGCAGTGTAACAAGTCTAAGTTTTTAAATTACAGATACAATCCACTTGATATGCACAATCCACTTGATATGCTTTCACACATTTTCCTTTCATCCATTTTCACTCACAAAGCTTGGATTGACCAGACATTTGTCCATGATGTCTCACAGTGCGGTAGAACCCGAGATCTCGTGGTTGCGAAGCGAATTTCTTAACCATTCGGCCGTGCTGCGTCCTTTATGTACTACTTCAAATAGTATCATTGTTGTCATTATACTCTTCTTCCACCTCCTCGTTGTGGTCGTCATTGTGATTATGATCATCATCACTATCATCATCTTTATTTTTTATCCTTATTATCATCACTACAACAGCATATGTTTTTTGAGAGATGAAGAAAATACATTTATTTTGTTCTTTTAAACCAGGAAATCCATCAAATGAATTAGGTTACTTTTTTTAAGCACAGTCTATGCAAGTAAGTACAGTAAAATACTGATTTACATGTAAATAAGTTTCGACATATAACCAATCATTGGTTCACCAATTAAATATATTAGCAGATTATCATAGCCACTGATAGTTGATAAAATATTCATGAAATTATAACCACTGCTACGTTAATCTTGTAATACTGATTTGAAACCGAGGCCATGAGACGGTGAACGAAGACACTACCAAGTATAAAATTTGAAATTCTTTCAAACTCCAATCATACTTGTACGTAATGTTGATTGGTGCAATCTTTTCATTGATATCAGATGACCAACACAAAGAAATTGAAATTTCCTGTGATGGATTCTCTCATCTTCTATGGAATGCGGCTAATATGCTAATAGTTTGATAACTTATATCTCGATATCTGAAGTGGTTATGCCTCTAGATACGAATAATATTTCTGGTTTAGATCTAGTTGTAATATATATTGATTTCCTTTGACGGAAATGAGTTGTAAATTTTGAAAAAAAGAAAAGTATATTGACATTTGTAACAAGTTAAAAATAGTCAGACATCAAAACCGATCGACCGACTGCAAGGCGACAAGATTCTTAACTGAGGAAGAATTCTTGCTAACTGTGTTTAGGTTTCCAATTGAGTAGAAACAAGAATTTAAATAATGACTTAATGAACACAGTTTCGGAAACCACTAATTCATGAAACAAGAGCAATTTTTCAATTGAGAAAATATGTATGATTCTAGCTGGCACTTTAAGAAAATGCGAGTTCATTTTTAAGTATTCTATTCTTAATCAAGTGTAAGATTTCAGAAAATTTCTCAAATAGGAAATATGTAACAAAAGAAGACATCTTAACTCTTTTTGTTCGAACGTACAGTGTAAGTTAAGGAATAATTGGAGACTAATGGTAGATCACAAAATGACGATCCCTTTACTTTTCTTTATCTTTTATTTGTTTCAATTAATGGAATGCGACCATACTGGGACATTGCCTTCAAAGGTTTAGTCGAACAAATCGATCTCAGTAATTAATGTTTTAAAGAAATTACTTCTGTCAGTAACTTTTGCCGAACCGTTACATTACGGCGACGTAAGCAAGCCAACACCGAATGTTCCGTGTTGATGGCAGACAAAGATATACACACACGCATATACATACATACATACATACATACATACATACATATATATATATATATATATATATATATATGGGACAGGCTTCCAAACAGTTTTTTGTCTACTAGAATTCACTCATAAGAATGTTTAGGCCTGGGGTTATAGTAAATGACACCTGCTCAAGGTGTCTCGCGATGGAATTGAACCTGAAACCATGTTGTTGCAAAGTGAGCTTCTTAACCCCACAGCCATACCTACGCCCTATAAATAAATACTCTGGTGGGTAACGAAACCAATAATTAATACGCAATAAATTGTTACTGTCGAACGACCAGTGCCAAAAATATGCAGGCTTAGTGGAGCATATCTGGGGTCGAGTTTCTATAGGAAATAATCTCAAAGCTAATTCAGTAATATTGCTGTCGTAACGTTGAAATCAGCGCATGAGTGGAGAAATCGTTTAATAATTCCATGATATTTATGCTTCTATAATGATTTGTATCATACTTGAACAAAAAACACACATTGCTTATATAGTGTTGCCGCTGCTTTAAGTAGGGAAAGCGTACTATAAATGAGCTTTATTTATAGTCAGGTGGACAGAGACGATGTGATTTAAGCAGCAATTTATACACCGAGTAACACATACGTGTGAGCCCACACACGCGCGTACAGATACGCATGCATTCGCTCAGGGCCGGATTTGTGGAGGGCGAAGCGGGGATTGTCATGGACCACCTTCGATATCGGGAGATTCCTGTTACGAAGATTATGAGATTATGGAGCACTCAAAACAGGGAAGCCCCACCTCCCAGCAATCTTGCATGAAGGGACACCCTTTCAATATACAAACATATCTTGCCGTCTTAAAAAATGTAATGGATTCTCTTTTATGATAAATAACCATAGATTTCTCCACGTTACCCATTTATTCAATTAAAAGACAGTTTGCTACCCAGTCCCAAAAGCAGCTACAATTCCTAAGGAAATTGTGGCTACTTTGAGGACAACGACAGAGAAAAAGAAAACTACAAATGTATGTATGTATTTATGTGTGTGTGTGTGTGTGTGTGTGTGTGTGTGTGTGTGTGTGTGTGTGTGTGTGTGTGTGTGTGTGTGTGTGTGTGTGTGTGTAAAGATAGAGATAAAGAGATTGACAGAAATAAGTTATTGTCTCTAGTTCCAATTCTTTCAATGCATGACTAAACAATGACCTTGGCTTGACCACTTGCAATTAAAGGCACACACACGCACACTTATATTGTCACTTCTAAGTTTCATTATTTCAGTGAGATGTTGAAAACTTTGGTCTTATTTAACGAAAGATCAAGTAAAGAATATGTTCCAAAATTTTAATTACATCTCTCAGCAGCTAAAAGCATTTTCTTTTTCGGCTTTAGAGCTACTGCATATATGTTTAAATGTTTTTCATTAAATCAAACCTTTTTTTCCTCCTTTTTCCTATATTTTTCAACATTTTGTCAAACACTTGAAATTACTATAGAGGAGTGGGACAAAACTGGAAACAGAGGCAGAATAAGTAATTTCTGATTTCTTGTTATTTTCTCTCTGTTTGTTTGAAACCATTGCATTGCAAGTACTGCACCACCATTTTGTACTGTTTCGTCATCTTTGGGAGTAAAAATTAGTCAGCATAGTTCTTGTTGTTGAAGTTGAGAGAGTTTGAAACAAAGTCAGGTGACAGGTACATTTTTCAAGAACTTTTTTCTCAATTTTGACCCGATTGTAATTGAGGTTGCTAATAAAATACATGGGTAATTTTTTGTTTAACGATCAATATTCTTTTTTCTGTTGGACGTCAGTTTTTTTCTCACACAAATGTCTAATTTGATAACATTGTGTAACAAAGTTTTTTATTTTTTATTCATTTATTGTCTTTGATCAGTAAGTTTTATTTCCTATTTGCTTCTATCTAGAAATCAAAAGGAATGACTACTATTCTCTTCAAACTTTGCTTTTGTGACCTAAACATCAATGTTTTGAAACTGACCTATTTTCCATTACATTTGAGACAGATTCAGTACTGAGTTACTGAGTTACTGAAGCTGAAATATCGTTAAAATATTCTGCTCAATCCTACAGATTTTTTTTCTCAGTTGCTTTATCTTAAACCACTTGAGCATGTCCCTTAGTGGTTGACAACATGCGCATCTCAATTCATGAGCATGAGTAGTGGGGAGAGCATCATAACCGTGCGCTGTTGGGGATTCTTTGGGGTTTGAATAAATGTAACAAAAGCAAAGTCTGAAGGAAATATTAGTCTTCTTTCAAATTTTCTAGGGGTAAGCAAATAAGAAATTACAGTCGCAACCCAAGAACAAAAATCGTGTTACACAATGTGATTTTCAATTTTCAGAAAATGATGTCTAAATTGGGACAAAATAAGTAATGACTAATTTCAATAATTTCTTCTCTTTAACTTCTTGGTGAATAAATATATCAGGAAGAGAGCTACTCCAGGAGACCGTGAATAAGCTATAGAAAATATTTTATGTTGAGTTTTTAGATTTAGTGGAATTTCGTTAATTTTGTGTCATGTGTCATTTTCCCATGATTTTCTTGAAGATATTAAAACTTTTTGCTGATTTTCTAGTCTTTCTGATGTCTAAGGATGGATATTGATGTGCACGAGTCTTTTCTCAAATGTAATTCTAGAGAAATGAAGAGGCAAATCTACTTCGTTTTGTGTTACTCATTTTGTCCCATCTAAATTTGTCTTTATATGCTCAGAGGACGGGGATAATTTTCTTAAATAGTTTTTCTGAATATGTTATAATGTTTTTAACGCATTTAGAGAAGGTCATTTGCTTAGCTGATACAGTTTGTGTAACATTTGTGCAAGAACATACGAACACACGCGCACTTGTGCACATATTATAAGTCTGTCTCTCTCTTCCTCTATCATTCTCTTTTTTTCTCTCTTATATTAGTAAAAGACAACTGCAGTAATAGATTGTTAGACGCTTTCTGTAAGAAACAATACCGTCACAGTTGGACAATGTGAAATCAAATTTAAAGCCACGCTTGTTTCAAAGTAGATTTTATACAAGTTTGGGATACAAAACTAACTGAAAAGCTTTGCAAAATTTAATTAATTACGAAATTAAGAGAAAATTGAAAAGAAATAAGTGTTTATTTTCAAAATTCTTTTCTGATTTAAAGAGACTTCATATGAAATAACGTTCAGCTAAATGAAAAGTATATTCTCAGGGCTTCAAATCAAGAATAGAGTTGTAAAGATTTTAGCTACGTAAAGAAATGAAATTAACCATAGATAAACAAACTGGCCTACTGCAAAAATGCTTTTCAAATATAAATGAATTATTTACATATTTTCCACAAAATATATCGGTTGTTGTTATCGCCGTCGTCGTTGTTGTTGTTGTTGTTGTTGTTATGTCATGAGAATTTATAAACTTTCGAGAGAACGTGAAATACTTCTTGTTTTTTTTTTTCAAACGGTGGCTCTCGAAAGTACACATGAAGCCTTCGACGTTTTCTATCCAAAAGGATTTTTCAACCAAATATTTACGGGCTGTTATTTATAGCTTCGTGTATACTTCGAAATTCACTGCACAAAAAAAGGAATTATTATTATTATTATTATTATTATTATTATTATTATTATTATTATTATTATTATTATTATTATTATTATTATCATTGAGTGAGTGAGAGAACAACGCATGCCATCAATGTGACACTGGGTTACAAATATACGAAGCCCAATACACCCATCATGATTACTCGACTGATAAGGGTACACTAGGCACATGCATCACAGCCATTTGTGCGTGACATGGTGATCTCAGATCAAGATAAACAGCTCATGATCTTGCAGGTGGGGCACAGTTTGAATTTTCTTCAGGTCAAGTAGCCCATCCCGCTAACAATTCTGCCAGCTCACCACCTAATAATAATAATAATAATAATAATAATAATAATAATAATAATAATAATAATAATAATAATAATAATAATAATGATGATGATGATGATGATGATGATAATAATAATAATAATAATAATAATTTAAACTCATAACGTAACGACAGACGAAATATCGCTAAGCATTTCACGTGGTGTGCTAACGATTCTGCCAGCTCGCCGCCTTAATAATAATGATGATAATAATAATAATAATAATAATAATAATAATAATAATAATAATAAGAAGAAGAAGAAGAAGAAGAAGAAGAAGAAGAAGAAGAAGAAGAAGAAGAAGAAGAAGAAGAAATGCCCTGATGCAGTACCAGGCAGTGGCTCTCGTGGCTTCTGATCTTAATTAATTGGAAGTGTTATCATGTACATTGTTTTGTCTTGGTATAAAAGATGGGCTAGGGCAAATATTCTGCTTAATACCACAGATTTTCTTGTCAGTTGTTTGACCTTAACCAGTTGAGCATGTCCTTTGGTGGCTGACGATATGTGCATCTCTGATCATGAGCAGAAGTAGTGGGGGAGCATCATAGCCATGTGTTGAGAGGAATTCTTTGGGGTTTGAATAATTCACTTTTGGAAACATGGGTGTTTTGCTCAACATCCTTAAACAAACCTTATTCAGGGACCTTTTGAGCGGGATGGGCTACTTGACCTGAACAAAATTCTAACTGGGCCCCACTTGCAAGGTCATGCGCTGTTTATCTTGATATGAGATCACCATTTCACGCCACGCACATATGGTTGTGATGCATGTACCTGGTGTACCCTTATCAGACGGGTAGTCATGATGGGTATAATGGGCTTCGTATATTTTACCCCAGTGTCACTTTGATGGCATGCTTTGCTCTCTCACTCAATAATAATAATAATAATGATGATGATGATGATGACCAGGCAGTGGCTCTCATAGTTTCTAATCCTAACCGATTGGAAGTGTTTTCATGTACATTGTTTTGTCTTGGTATAAAAGATGGGCTACAGCAAATATTCTGCTCAATACCACAGATTTGCTTGTCAGTTGCTTGACCTTAACCAGTTGAGCATGTCCCTTAGTGACTAACGATATGTGCATCTATGATCACTAGCAGTAGTGGGGGAACACATCATAGTCATGTGTTGAGAGACATTCATTGGAGTTTGGAAACTTACCTTTGCAAACATGGGTGTTTTGTTCATCATCCTTAAACAACCCTTATTCAGGGACCTTTTGAGCAGGATGGGCTACTCGACCTGAAGAAAATTCTAACTGGGTGACACCTGCGAGGTCATGCGCTGTTTATCTTGATATGAGACCACCATGTCGCGCACATATGGTTGTGATGCATGTGTCTAGTGTACCCTTATCAGACGGGTAGTCATGATGGGTATACAGGGCTTCGTATATTTTACCCCAGTGTCATTTTGATGGCATGCACTGCTCTCTCACTCAATAATAATAATAATGATAATGATAATAATAATAATAATAATAATAATAATAATAATAATAATAATAATAATAATAATAATAATAATTGTGATGATGTTGATGATAATTTCTTTATTTGCCACCAAGAAGCCGTTCACACATATAAGAAAAAAAAACAAGCAAAGGGGTTACAAACGCGTGGAAAGACAGCACAAAGTTATATAAAACTAGGTTAAGCTGTATGACGTTATACAATAAACAACTAGTCATAACAAAAATTTGATATAAAATAAATACACATAATAAATAGATAGTTATATCAAAAGGCTTTACTTCAAAGAAAATGGATATAGTTTAAATATAATAGATGCGATTTAGAAAAACGTTATGATAAATATTATAACGATTAATAAAATGTTATAATAATACTACAATAATAATAATTATTATATTATTGTAACGTTAAAAAAACTTTATAATTATGATGATGATGCTGAAATAAGATTTCTACTGTTTTTTTTTTTAAGGTCAATAGGTTTATTCACAAAGAAATTGTAGTTATTGTTATCTAGCTAGAACTAGAAAAATGTCTTACATCTGTGGAAATATTTTCTGAATCTCCTACAAACAATTAATAAAATTATCAACAAAAAATTCAAGATTGGGTTAAAATGTAATTATATTAATAATTATATAATGATTTCAAATTTTTTGCCACAAGGGCAATTAATAATTATATAATAATACCCAGTGAGAACTTTTGTTGATGTTTCATTTTTTTTTTGTCTTTTTCTTTTCTTAATCACTATCAAGTAAGTCCGATCAATTCATGCAAAAGTACTTCAAAAGAACATCGGTTTATTATGCGAATGTTTACATGCAATGAAATACGCAGAAACATAGAATAATAAAATATACAGGTATATAAACAGCAAAAAGGTTTTCAAAAGTAAACCTTAATAATTGGTCAATTGCTGTACAGAATCCAAATATAGTACAAACAATTTTATTCTCATTTTATTATTAAATTGAAATGCATAATTCTTTTGTCTAGTAAATATGTTGGAGCAGGGTATTCGTAATATCATTCAATGGCTTGCGGACAGCGGGTTGTGGACGCGACTCACCTGGAGCTTACTGCTACTATGACGTCTGCCGCTAGGTTAAAAGCATACACGCGTATTTGGTAAATAGAAACACTAACTACATTGAAACATATTGCAACGAAAATCAAGCATGCGAGCAAAAGTAGAACAGTCAAAAATTATGAACGTGTATGCATGTCTTTTTGTGTGTGTGTGTGTGTGTTTTGAGCCTGAAAGATTGCTTTAAGATACATGGCGTATTTTATAAATATGCTTGTTCAAGTATCATAATAGCATAAAACTAGTAGCAGCTCTTTCGGTTGTGTATTTAATTATATATATATATATATATATATATATATATATATATATATATATATATATATATATATATATATATATATATATATACTTTATTTCTTTTATATGTTTCAGCCCAAAGGAAAGGCCATAGATATATAATATTTATATATAATAAATATATATATTTATACCTATATATATATATATATATATATATATATATATATATATATATATATATATATATATATATATATATATATATATATATATACTGAAGTAAAAATTGAGATTAAGAGGGGAAATATTTGAGCTTTAACAAAAATTTTATTTCAAAAGTTTTTTATTCGAAATTATCTATTGATGTGGTTGAATAAACATATAAACATTGCAATAAATCGGTTTGTTATAATATTGCAAGAGGGGTGGGATACTGCAATTTCAGCATATCAGTTTTATACATTCAATACATTATATATATATGATTTCCTTTTGAATAGGCAAACAGAAATTCCTTTAGAATAGTTTGCTGACGATAAAATAATACACTGGTGAATTCGGCTGTTCTTTGAACAGCAGATTAAAACGGGTTTTTTTTGCTTGTTTTTTTTTCCATCATGAATCAATTATTCTAAGATATGAGATTATATAAAAAATTAAAAAAACGTATATTGAACAAGCAGTCATATTAATTGTTAAAAGTTAAAGTCTAAAGTTTTTCATCATCGCATCTTCCAAATGTAAGGAGCAAATTTTAAAAAAAGCTATAAAAGTTTGCGATTAAATTCATATATTGTTTTGGTTTTTTTTTCTAAAATATAAAACTATTTTAATGAATCGTTTTTGTTATTTGTTTTTTAACATATCTTTAGAAAATGCCCTAGCCTACTGAGTGAAGAAATGAGTCGTTGTATGGGTATATTCTGATTAAGATATCCCGTTTTATCTAGTGATATGTGTGTGTGTTTATGTTTGTGTGCATGTGTATGTATATATATTTCAGTATATACATGTGTATAAATAGTGAGATTACCGGTGTCCCTGGCGTGTTGTTTAAACAAAACAAAACGCGTTTAAATGGACTCGGTGTTAATAAAATACATATACACACACAGACAGACATATATATACATACATACATATATATATATATATATATATATATATATATATATATATATATATATATATATATATATATATATATATATATATATATATATATGCATACATAATATGCATGCATGCATATATATATATATACTTATATATTTGTGTGTATGTAGCATATATCTGTGTGTGTGCGTATATGTGTGCAGGTATGTATGTATATTTCATTTATATGTCTACTCATTTGTGTATCTATGTGTGTAAATAGATTATATTTTAAACGGATGAGTTCTGCGATCAAGAGAAGCTAAGTACTGAAAGGATAGTCCCCATGACTACAACAAATACTGTGGGAGTAAATCTTGACACTGCACCGTTCTTTCTGTCAGATCTTGTTCTCCTGTCCTCACTAGGGAAGCTTGACTTAAATGTAGTAATATATTTGTCCTCGTTATAGATCCGTCCAATCATTGTTGCTGAATGCAAGGGATTGTTGAACATACGTTTTGAGTTTATTTTGCCATGTTCATACTGCCACACATCATCAAGAATTTGATCTCCTTTATTCATAAATACCACCTGTGGATAAATATGATCAGCCGTGAAATTATAACCAGAAAGACCAAATCTTGCAAAGTATGTATTAGCAGAGAAGATTTCCTTCCCGCATATTCTATTACAATTCATGACTGTGCAGATCTCAAAGTACATGCGTCTGTCTAGAGCATTTATCATGCCCTTGTAGATCCCCAGGCTATATTTCTCCGTTTCTAAAGATTCGGGAGAGTAATCTACTTTACAACAGAAAGAACCACTACATATGCTTACATTATCGGTGTATTTTGTCAAATCTACAAATTTAAAACGAATTTCTTCACCGAGCATTTTGACACTGTGATACGAGAATTTGCCAAAGGAAACTGATAAATAAGGAATGACTGGTTTCTTTGGTCTTGAATAACGATTCATTTTCACATGTTCAATGATTAAGTGGCCTCTTGAAGAATCAGGTTTGTTATAATAGGAACTTTCACTATATGGGAAGTAAATTCCACTTCCATGTGACCCAATGTTTGTGTCATGTATAGTAGCAGCTAGTACGTTAACCTCATTTCCAATTGCCCAACTAGAGTGCCATTGAACACTACTAAGCAAAGGTGAATTCGATCGCCAAACATTGGGAATAATTATGTTCTTCACTTTCCGCTTATCTAATAATTCCGTTATTGGTTCTTTCAACATTGTGTCATAAGAACTCACTACGGCAAATTTGTTCTGAGTAGTCTCGAAAACGGCAATACTGAATTCATCCGGGCTGTCAAAATATGGTTCATTCAACAAAGCTTTTCTACGGTACTTGGCTACGAGATTTCCTTTCTCCGAAAACACAACCGTACTACTGTAATGGAAATAACTATGGCTAGGGCATTTATAATTTGTTCGGCGGCTGCATCTTGCTTTCTCGCCTAAGCTAGCCACAATGTGTATTCTGTTATCTCTTGCTAAACAACTGAGCTTCTTCTGGATAACATAATCATCTTCATCCAAATCTCTTTCTTCGCACGGGTTCCACTTGGCATGTCCTACCTCAGGTATTGTTTCTAAGAACGGATGAATAGAGTCATGGCTGTGCATTGCACCAATGTCAAATACTCCGAACAATCCATATTCAGGAAATACGATTACATCAGCTCTCTGCAAAAGAAAAGCGAGCATATATACACAGAAATATATAATTTACATATAAATACATAATTTAAATAATAATAATCATAAAATGACATTAATATAAGCTAAGAATATGTACATCAACATAAGCTATATTTCGGTCTGATTCCATCTTGAATGTATCTGCTCCTGATCTCTAAATCCTCCTGCAATAATCTTTCGTTAGATGAATTTTATCGTATGCAATCTTATATATATTTATATTCATAAGTTCTAATCATTTCTTTTCTTCGTAATTTGACTGTTCCGAAGAAAATTATTACATTTGTATCTTTCTCAGATAACATTCTTCTATTTTATATTGAAAGGTTTCTTTATATATCATAGTGAAACACCAGACATAAAAGTATTTTTTAAATATAAATGCCTATATTTGTCTCTAGATGTGCAAGCAGAAGCCTTTATTTGAGCGATCCAATTTCAGAAGTGTTTCATCGAATGCAACATTTTTCCTGTTTTTTATTTCATATTTTAAAAGCTTTTAGACATCTTTTCTAGTTAGAACTTTTCATTTATTCTCATTGCTAGATTTGAAAGGTGCTAACATCAGCTATCAATTTGACAAGTCCGAGAAACTCAATTGTTTTCACCACGCCCAGATCACTACGAATCATCTATTTATTTAATTTGTTTTACCTATTTCAGTCATTGGACTGTGGTTATGTCGAACAAGTTAATCCCAGTACTTATTTTTTAAGTCTTGCACACGCGCGCGCGCATACACACACACACATATACATATATGACGGTCTTACACACAGTTTCCATCCACCAAATTTACTCACTGGCCTTCCCGAAGTGACACCTGCACAAAGTGCTCTGTTGAGCTGATTGCGAAACGTGATTGCAAAACGGGCTTCTTTCACCATACAGCCATACCTACAACAGTAATGACTTTCTTTTTTACGCTGACACCAGGCTAGAAATTCATAATAGAAGAATACAGACGATTGAACTGACTCCTAGTACATTACTAGGAACCATCCTTATCCATCCAGCGACATGAAAGGCAAATTAGACCGTGGCGAATACTGTTAGACAATTGTCCAACTGTTATACAGATTCTACCGTAAATATTAATAATTCTGCAGTGAATATCAATAAAATTATTGCTATATTAAATATAGATTGTCTTATTTTGACGGCTTGGCTCTAGGAAATAAGTTCTATGTGCACATATCTACATAATCATAAATGGATCTAGATTTATTGTTTTATGGCTATAAACGAGTAAATGATGCTATTGATAAACGAGTAGATGATGCTATTGATTCAATTTATTGCAGTATATTAGAACACACTTCATTAATCTCACAGGCTTGAACTTTAAATGTTAAAGACGCTCCGATAGCCCTTCAACTCACAAATACGAAGCAGTGAACCAAAAATGAATAAATAAATTTGATTTCATTATCTCATTTATCTCCATTGACCAAATGAAAGTATTGTACACTTTAGACCAAGTTAAAAATTAACATCACTATCTTATAGTCAATATCTTATCATTACTATTAATTCAATTAATATCTACTTTTGAAAAGCTGTATTGCGTAGAAACCTAAGTACGCTGAACGAGCTAGCAGAATCGCCATAGTACCGGACAAAATGCTTAGCGGCATTTCTTCCGACATTATATTCTGAGTCCAAATACCCCTGAGGTCAACTTTGCCTTCCAAAATTTGAAACACGGATTATATAAGATGGGAGTTCTAACAACACAACCGGGAAATAATATGTCGACATACGTCTTTTATTCAGTTGAGGTGACTAGTGACACTCATTGTGATGTCGCCTATCTGTAGTGATGAAGGGAATTAACTGACGTTACTGCTAGGAATACAGGTCCAGTTTTAAGAAACGCCAGTACTGGGTATAATAATTATTATATCTGGCATAAATACAAGCCTACACATCTTGAGGTATGGTAATAATGGCACGCGATTGCTGTTTTCAACAGTGCGAATGATAAAATGATATTAATCCTAGCCAAGACTGATTTAATTCCCCTTATTTGGTTTTCACACTTATTTAGGGACTTCTCTAGCCCAGAATCTCCCTGGGCCAGAGGTAAGCGATGCGTGAAAGCAACAACCGGGTATGTTATTTAAAAAAATTTTTTGATACCAACCCAACTGAAAGTGCCTCTGGTTCTATGATACAAACAGATTGTCTTAAAGAGATCTAAATTAAAACCTTCCATCAAAGTGTCAGGTTAATTTTATGTTCCAAACACCAGCTTAATAATGGCAAACTTATCTTATAAAATTTTTCATTATTTTCAATGAAAATGGTGGTGAATTTCATTAGAAATATGGTAACAAAAAGGTTTTCAACCCAAATATTTTATTTGTTGCTTATTTTATCAACTCCGGTGAGTTTAGACTCAGAACGCAAAGAGGCACAGCAGAATACTGCGGAGCATTTGTTCGATGTTCAGCCAAGCAACCAATCTTAACGTAACGCAATTAAGGATTTCTAATATAGGCAAGAGGGCAGTAATTTCGAAGGAACAGGGTTAGTTGATGACATCGGTTCTCAGTACTTGACTGGCATTTTATTTTATCAAACCGGAAACATGAAAGGAAAGTTCACTTCAGTGAAATTTAAACTCAGAACGTAAAAATCTGGAACAAATAACGGAAAGCATTTTTCCGGCATTCTAACGATTCTGCCAACTTACTAGCAATAAAAACCTTGTTTAGAAACTGATACCTTTCATGAAGGTGAAGAACTTAATTAATGAATTGAAGAGGAAGGTTTTGAAATACTTATACACACATGCTTAAACATACTTATACACACATTATGTGTGAACATGCTTTACACACATTATAGCTTTCGTTATTCATCAGTAACTTTCAAGCAAGTGATGTCTCGCTGAAACTTAGACAGAAATTTAGTTGTCATACTTTGTATGCTTGGGTTGAGCTGCTAAATTTTACAGTTTTGCTTACAAGTTAAATTATTACAATTCTAAACTTTTTGACCCAACTTGTATCCTTATAAATAAATTCATAATTACTGTAAGTACACTAATTGTAGGTGAACCCCTAGCCAGAGTATAAACCTCTAAATATGCATGTATAGCCATCCGTATATACTTGCATCTTTTTCTGATTAATGTTATAACTTTCTTCCGAGTGGTTCATCATATTTCAAAACTTAGAAATAAATCTTATATAAACCTCTACTCTTCATATATCATATAGGTTTAATGGGTTATTATTGTCCTAGCTAGAAGTGTTTAAATATCGTTTAAGTCTCGTAAATTTACTCTCTTTTTCAGAGTATAGAGATATAATAATTTGTAACACTAGGGAACATTCGATTAAATCGAACCCAGTACCTAACTGATACTTTTTTTTATCAATCCCAGAAAGTTCTTGGACTCTCCAGAAGCAGAGGAAGAACCGATGGGGAAGAGCTATAAGCTATGTGATCTAATGTATACTAAGATTTTATATAATCAAAGCCGTCGAACTTTAGCCAAAAGTGGCCATTTTAACATTCCCATTACTAATTTTTGGTTACATCATCCTTCTAAGGTAATCATGAGAAGGGACGCTAAAAAGATCTAAGGTATTTTGTCCGATGCTTTCCCACTTGATGAAATATACAAAGAATATATATTATATATACATTGTTTGTCCACCTCTCTACTGATTCGGCCAACCACATGCTTTATATATCTAAATATAAAAGTATATTCTAACTACAGTTTAAAACAAACTATAGTTTTAGCCTTTCAAAATAAAACTACGTCACTTCAAGAAATATAGGCTTCAAAGTTTGGCACAAGGCCAGCAATTTCGGGGGCGGGGTTACGTCGATTACATTGACCCCGGTGTTCAACTGGTACTTATTTTATCGATCTCGAAAGGATAAAAGGCAAAAGGTGACGTCGGTGGAATATGAACTCAGAACGTATAGAGACACGAAATACCGCTAAGCATTTCGCCCGACATGCTAACGATGCGCTGCAACAAATATAGGGACACATTTGAATATATTTACTGTAAGATATCGCAAAGAAATCCAAAATATATTTATCTTATTTGTTGCTGTTGTTATTGTTGTGTAGCCCCCAGGTAAGCCTTAATTGAGCAAACCTTTGATCAGAAGTATTGTAGTTGTGACCCTCCTGTCTTTTTTAAATGCATAGTTTATCAGGAACTTCATTATCCAGTATATATTTCCACTATTAAGTCTGTTGGGTGTGATTCAAAGTAGATTTGGCTAATATTCGTAGTAAGTCAAACAAAGGCTTAGCGGTTCCTTCATTAGTGCAATGTTACTGCTGTTGTAGCCACTGTTGTGGAACTGCGACGCAAAGATAACCGACTGACCGAAGCATTCAATTTACAACGCTAACCGGTTTGAGATTTATTGCTAAAAGCATACACTTATTGATGAGACTTTGACCTTTACATTGAGCAGGTGAAATGAGTACTCAGAGTTTTGATCTGAGATTGACAGTACGTACTCTTCTTTGTACTAAATTTATCATTGACAACTGAGCTTTAGTGCTCCAAGACTTCATATGGAGGCACATATTAACTATATGAGCCAGAAAAGGAATAGAGATGATCCGTTAAGCGAAAAATTACGACCTAATTTGTCGCAAATATGGCCGTTTATAGGCATAGGCACAGGCCTGTGGTTAAGAGGTTTGATTTATAATCCCGAAATACCTGATTCTATTTCACTGCATGTACCCTAGGCAATTATCTTCTAACATAGTCTAAGAATGAGCTAAGCATGTGAGTAGAATCGCATAAATTGAAACTATACGTATAACTGTCAGCTAGACTATGCCTTACTGTACCTGTTCTTGGGTTGCAGAATTAATTTGTCGACCGGTTAGAAATACCACAACTAGGCTTTTAGATGCATTTAGCAAGTAGTCACACGAACTATACATTCAGAGGGTATTCTATAAATCATGGATTTTAGCTCCATTTTCTCGACACGCTTCGGGGCTACACATACAGGCACGCACGCACACACATTCACACATGTTTGTATGCATTTGTATGTATTAATAGATTAATGGCAAAAGAACAGAAGTTACGCAACCGCTTTCATAAGCTTACAGCCTTTACGACTTTAAGGAAATGTACATCCACTGTTACGCGACAGTGAGGGATCTTCCTGCTTCATCAGAGCATTAACATGAAATGTTTCCATTTTCAGGAAAGAGTTTAAATGTATAGTTACACACACATAGACACATATAGACTTAGATAGAAACATAAATTACACACACACATACACACACACACACACACACACACACACACACACACAAATAATAAACACAAAATAGATAGTTTTCAATCATTCCACCTTTGAACTTCTCTGCACTATGATCTGAATTCTAAGATCTTTTCTACCTTGATGTCGGAGGCTCTTTTTATCCAATGTCGATTGCTTCCATTATGGCTTGTATATTGTGATGAACAACATCTACCGAGCCCCCAGAAACAGCTGTTGGACTTATAGCACCTTACTTCCTCCCCATAAATTTTCTCTGTCGTTTACACTGTGTAAGTTTGATCTTTTAATATAAATATCTTTTAATATAAATATATTTTACACTCAAATATTCAGCTCCTGAAAGTCTCCGCTCTTTGCTTTCTCTTGTTTTGCATGTAAAAATATATACATATTTTGTATTTCATACTCAAGCTGTTATATTTAATATATTTAATTTGTTTATCAGCATAGTTGCCTCCAAATATGATAATAGCAATACACATATAATGTGGCTTCCTAAATTTAAAACCCGCCAAATACTGCTGGAAGTGATGTTGGCCTTGGAAATTAAGTGATGTACGGCTGTTTATAGCTGTGCGAATGCTTGTGTAGACGGACAGACGGATGGATGGACGGGTGAGTGGTTGGATTGGTAGACAGATGGATGGATGGGTGGACGGATGAATGGATGGATGGATAGTTGGATGGATGGATAGTTGGATGGATGGATAGTTGGATGGATGGATAGTTGGATGGATGGATAGTTGGATGGATGGATAGTTGGATGGATGGATAGTTGGATGGATGGATAGTTGGATGGATGGATAGTTGGATGGATGGATAGTTGGATGGGTGGATAGTTGGATGGATGGATAGTTGGATGGATGGATAGTTGGATGGATGGGTATGCAAAAAATGTGAACAAACAAAAGAAAATAGCATTCGACGCATTTAGTTGTATCAAGTAACAGGTTCCATCGGCTCCGCATTACTTAAGACGCTATAAACACCTAATTACTCATAGATATACATTATATGTGTGCGTATATATACGTATTTATATATATATGTACATATGAATATATACACACATATTTATAATGCATGTATATATATATATGTATATACATGTGTGTGTGTACGTGTGCGTGTGTGTGTGAATGTGTGTGAGTGAATGTGTGCATGTGTGTGTGTGTGTGTGTGTGTATTCCTGCCTCAGCATAAGAGACTTAATAAACATTTGTTAGAATGCATTATACCTATACTTCACGTTAAGGTTCTTAGGAAGCTATCAGATATTACAGAGGTACTCAACTCGGAGTAGACATTTCTGAATAGCCCAGACAACTATTATGTATGTATGTATGTATGTATGTATGTATGTATGTATGTATAGCAATAATAAATCTCTGAGCGACATATAAACAGCAGCAGCACGACATCGTGATGCATATTTGTCACCTAAAAGTGGGTGACCCATTAGGGACGATGCTACTGCAGCTTATAGCCCCAGGAAGAAATCTCAGAGATTTATTATTGCTTGTTTCTCCTTTTTCGAGATCAGTGACTTTTCTTCACTGGAAAAAGTATATGTGTTTGCACTGAGAATCACTTCCCATGGCCAGGCGGTGGTTGTCACACGCTGATGACGGGTCAATACCCAGAAATTCATGTCCGTGTGTATCAAGTCTGGCTGGTGATGCCTTCCTGGGGCTATAACCTACAGTAGCATCGTCAGCCACTTTTGGGGGGCATATATATATATATATATATATATATATATATATATATAGAGAGAGAGAGAGAGAGAGAGAGAGAGAGAGAGAGAGAGAGAGAGAGAGCTAAAGATTAACATCACGCTTAAAACTCGCATAACATGAATATGTTTATTCAACCATTTTTTTTTTTTTTTTTGCCTAAGGACCTAATTCACTCTACTGGAACCCAATAAACATTCGCTATTTAAAAACGTCTCATGAGATTTTAATAGTTAGATATTATTAGGAATAATATATATAATTTTTTTTTTAATATTCTGTGTATAGTGGATGTATAACCAATTTACTGGACATAAATTTTAACAGCAAAATTTTATATGCACCCCCAAAGGCCATGTGGATCCTGATTGAGAACCACTGAATTAGTCCGACATGTTTGATCTGTGATAATCGATACCAATAAAAGCACAAGGCTAGAAAATTTGGGGTAGAGTTTAGTCAAGTAACTCGATCGTGGTACATGAATGCTAACTTTATTTTATTTATTCTGAGAGGATAAAAGTAAAAACTGGTTTTGGCAGGATTTTATCCCGTGTAATGTTGGTAAAAATTGGCATTTTGTCTGACACTTTAGCTTTTCTACCAATATACCGACTTCTCTGTCCTGTAGTAATAGTAATAGAAACCATAAGTGTGTGTCTGTGTGTGTGTGTGTGTGTGTGTGTGTGTGTGTGTGTGTGTGTGTGTGTGTGTGTGTGTGTGTGTGTGTGTGTGTGTGTGTGTGTGTGTGTGTGTGTCACTGTATTACGGTATAGAGAAGAATACCAGGCGTTATTATACACTGCTAATCGCAATGGGCTTCGCATTGTTTTAGCTTCTCGCATCGTTGGCCTGCCCGCATAAACCGTGGCGGCTATCTAGAAAGGCAGACCAACATTTACACTGAACGAAACTGCAGCTGAATGGACTAGAGCAACATTAAATGAAGTGTTTTACTCAGGAACACAACTCGCAGCCGGTCTGGGAATTGAAATTGCGACCTCGTGACTGTGTGTACAGCACCCTAATCATTAGGCTGTGTGCCTTCACACATACACACACGCTTATATGTGTGTGGCGGGGGTGAAAAGGGGAAAACTGTAAATGTGCACATAAATGTAAATGCATAAGGAGTAAAATACTGAAGGGCAGTTCGTGGGTTATGAATGCAAATCATCTGCTATCATTCAGGTTTAGTTTCGAGGCTGGCAGTTAATTCGCTTCATCAGTGTATCAGGTATTGGTTACCGAGTTTCTAGAATTTACCAGCTTTCGGATATATTTAATCACCAGCCGTAAGTGATTTATTCTTTTTATGGTACTTTGAAGAGTTTCAAATAACGAACCATTAAAAAGAAGCTAATTTACCATCCGGAATTTCAACAGTCTATATTCTATTTCTGATGTTGTGTTTATGATGAACACTCTTCACTACTACTGAATTACATAATGAAGATTAGATCCAGTAAGATGTTGCACTGATTGCAACACTGATTGCAATATCGAGTGGCATATAATGAACAAATGGTAATGTTTTTAAATTTCCTTGCGAGAATTAAATAAAAGGTATAAAATCAACACTTGTGTAAGGTAGTGGAGTGAACTTGGAAGATTTTATTAAGTTTATTAAGCTGAGCAAGCGTGCGAAAGCTCCTTCGCTGGTTCTTTCGTCCGATTACCTGTGTGTCATATGTGAGTTAGCGTTAATCAGTTGAAACAGTTGAAAATTCCTCAAGAGTATTACCGCTGTAACTGAATCTGCATTTGTCAAGAATCTAAACCAATTCGCATTTTTGGTCCGCTGAGGACTTCCCTCAAAGTCTACATCGATCTCTCTAATCTAAATAAATATGTACATAACTAACTGATTAAATAAATACATAGATAAATAAATAAATAAGAGAAGTTTGGATGCAAAAACAGTAAAGCAAAATCTAGAGACTTTGTTCTCAACGTTCTAAACTTTTATCTAGTCTTTTGTCGACTTTGCCTTTCGTATATTAATAAAAAAAATAATAAACCAGTTATTGTAGTTGTAGTTTATTAGATCCAGTTTAGCTGAGATCGAAAAGAGCTATGATAAAATGCAATTCATTTGTGATAATTTCTGATGTTTTCAGGTATGCAGTACTGTGAACTGTATTCTCCAGTGTTTCTATTTTTCAGATGGTAGGGTGTCCTTTGAGGGACACTTCATTGCTATTTCTAGCGGATCGAGTGACCACGAGGAAGTTCCTTCAAATATCAGTTGTCACTGCAGCGATTGAGCAGATCTATTATCAAAAGCATTCAGGCGAGTTTTATTTTGTTTTTATCCCCAGGTAAAATAGAGCTAAGACTATAATCATTCAACATCTTCCTTTCTGAGGACTATAGGCACAATTCGAAGGACATTTGATTACTGGCTGTTTCTTACTGGTAAAGCAACTACGTAGAACGCCCCCTCGCTTGGCTTATCAAGTGTCCTAACTATAGTTAGGACAGTGACTTGGCAGAATCATTACAGCATCGAAGAATTTTTGTTGCAGCTTCTTGCATTCTGAGTTCAAAATCACCTCCCGATAAAATAAACTACGAGTCACGTCCTGGGGTTGATATGATCAACTATTCACTTCGGCGAAATTTGAGGTCTTGTGCCTATATAAATACATTTTTCTTTTGATTCATTGTAGTCGACTAAAAGACCTCTAGAACAATTGTTCTTGTACCTAATGAAGAGAAACCAGCACAAGACAAGTAACAGTTGCGTACGAGGGTGAGCTACTAGAATATTATTACACCGTTTACCAAGAAACGTCTAGCCTTAGTCTAAAGTAAGCAAAACATTATTAAAGGGATTCATATCTAAGCTTCCACGTTCTGAGCTTATACCTCGCCAGGGATTAACTTAGCCTCTTTATGAAGGCAATGAGAAAGAAATGTATCAGTTACACCAGTTCCATTGAACATACAAATTATAACAAAACCAAACATATGAAACAAGAAACAACATTATACAAACTAAAGGCGCACCCTCACGTCTATGTAAGCGTGTATGTACGTAAATGTGTATGTGTGTGTGTGTGTGTGTGTGTGTGGATATATATATATATATATATATATGTATTGATTCGAATTTGTGTGAATGTGTATAAAATAATGTATCAATTGAATAAAGTTATATATATATATAAATATACATCAATTTTTTTAAAAAACTAAAATAAGGGTATACAAATCTTGTATTATGAACACACTTTTGTACGGGGCAGGAGTATGGACTCCCAACTACAGACACATAAAGAGACGTAAGCCCTTTCACATGTGCTGTCTGCGCAATATCTGCATCATAAAATGGCAATATATCAAATGTCAAAATTTTAGAAAACTGTGATATCTCCGGTATCAAAAGTATGCTATTGAAAGTTCAGCGCAATTGGGTAGGACATGTACGAATGAAAGATTATCGCCTTCCAGAAATTCTTTTGTGTGGCCAACCAGCAGAGGGATACTGCGATTAAAGAAGTTCCATCCTTAGGTATAAGGATAAGTTGATGTACTCACGAAAACTACAGCTTAATATGACTTCTTGGGAAAGCTGCTGCCCAGATCGATCTGCGTGACGTAAAATGTATCATGATACATCACAGGAATTTGAGTTGAAAAAAACCCCAGAACAATAAAAGAGTTATAACCTGCAATAAACAGACACATTTGTCCAATCCCAGGCAAAATCAAAGTCATCAGTATCCTCAATATGACTTCATAGCAAACTCCAGACCTAGACTCAAATTACATTCATGCATCTATTGGAAATAAATAGTTTCTTCTATTTTGAATCCTCTTTTTTTCTTAAGGCGGCGAACTGGCAGAAACGTGAGCACGCTGAGCGAAAGGCTTAGCGGTATTTCGTCTGTCTTCACGTTCTGAGTTCAAATTCCACCGAGGTCGACTTTACCTTTCATTCTTTCCGGGTCGATAAATTAAGTACCAGTTGCGTACTGAGGTCGATTTAATTGACCAGCCCCCTCCTCAAAAATTTCAGGCCTTATACCTAGAGCAGAAAAGAATCCTCTTTTGTTTTCTTTCTTTTAATCCTTTCCTTCAAACTCTCATACGTCGAAATAGACGGGAATGACCATCATATATATATATATATATATATACAGACTCACACACACACATACATGTGTGTGTGTGTGTGTGTGTGTGTGCACAGATATATATATATATATATATATAGAGAGAGAGAGAGAGAGAGAGAGATGTATGTTTGTGTGTGTGAGGTGACAAAAAAATAGCAGTAATGGTAAGAATACTCACCGCCCTCTCGGCTTCCCTAACCGTGTTACGATATATATCCAAGTTTTGCTGTATCACACGTAATGCTTCATATCTACTGATGTTTTGCACACGCGGGGGTTTGACCGGTATATGCTCGTAAACGGCACCGCTATACGTATCGTACATATTGTTGTTCTGAACGTAGTCCGAATAGGCTGCTACAGTAGCCAAAAGCAATAGAAGGCTTCCAAACAGCCCTTTATTACCACCGAGTTCGACCATTATTGCCAGATGAGCTCCGTCCGCACTGGGTGAGTTTTCGCAACCGACTGAAAGTATTTTTGTTTAACCGAGATCAGACTGAACACTCGAAACAATGATGTCCTTGTGCCACTATAGAAGCGATAAACTGTTACGTTTATTTGGTGTGCGTGTCAGGGACGGGTGCTGTGTGTGATGTGAATGTATTTAGGTGTATCCGCTTAAGTGTGAGATACGAAATGGAGGGAAAGTATATGCGTGCATTTGCGAGAAAGAGAGGGAAGAGGGAGACGAAAGTGCAGAGAGACATACGCTCACTTAATCTTCGTTGTTTAATGTTATATTAAATGAAAATAGAGTATTTTTAGATATGTTTGAAAAGAACAATAAAGCGAGAGCGCGCGAGCGCGCGCGCGTGTGTGTGTGTGTGTGCGTGCGTGCGAGGGAGAGAGAGGGAGAGAGAGAGAGAGAAAGAAAGAAAGAAAGAAAGAAAGAAAGAAAGAAAGAAAGAAAGAAAGAGAGCTGGAGACAGAGAAGGTAGAATAGTTAAAGTGAGTGAAAATTGTTTGAGAGCCGGGGATGCGGGGTAAAGAAAGGAAAATGAAAAATGTAAAAAAAAAAAAGTAACACCCTCAAAATATCTCTCTCTGCTACTCGACTTTGACTTTCTCTTCTTATCCTTCTATCCTCCTCTCCATCATCATCATCATCATCATCATCATCATCAATATCATTACCAACACCATCATCATCACCACCACCACCACCACCGTCATTACCATGCAAAATGACCATCATTTCCACTACCATCAGTATTATCTTCGCTCTCATGTTTTTCATCAACATTGTTATCGTCGTCATCGCCGTAATCATATAATACTCGTTTGTTTATTTACCATGAGGGTGATGCTTTAAGGGACATTTCATAGACAAATAACAAAAAACAGTCGTGACTTTTTGGAACGATGAAACAGTCCAAACACCCTTCTAATCTTAATATCTCGCCATTGTTGCTCCTACTTGTCTTCGGCAAAAACATTTTTGTTGCTCGTAATTTCTCTAATGTTTCAGGCATCTGTTCATGAATGTTTGGAGCTAAGAACATTTGTGTTCATTTGCCATGACTTAGCACCATATAGCAGAACGGATTTGACGCTGATATTGAAAATTCTCGACTTAATTCGTTTGGACAGAGCCTTTACTCTCCACATAAGCTTTAAAATATTAAACACTTGTCTCGCTTTTCCAAATCTCGTTTGATGATCTCCTCTGTACCTCTAGTTGTTGACCATACTCTTCTTTGATATGTAAAACGTTTCACTTCGTCCAACATAAGATTTTTTTGTCCATTATAGAGTCAGAGTCATTGCTTCCAATTTTCATGATCTATGCCTGACGTTAACTCTTAGTTTCGGCTTCGCTATTACTTCTGCATGTCTATCTTTCTCTGCATGTCTTGAACATTCTGAGAAATCAAGTAAATGTCATTCTCTAAGTCTAGACACCCAAGCGTATGCTCTCGAGTAAAGAAAGGTAGTGAGGCAATCCTCCCGACGGATTCGGGATGATTTATTTCTTGTTACTCCATTTCACTCACCTGTAGAAACGAGTTACTACGTCACTGGTGCCAAGCTGTATCGGCCTGTGTCCTTCTCTTGGATAACTTTGATGGCGTGGAGAGGAGAGGCTGGTATGCATGGGCGATTGCTGGTCTTCCAGAAAACAATCTTGCCCAGATTTGTGCCTCGGCGGGGAACTTTCTAGATGCAACCCCATGGTCATTCATGACCGAAGGGAGCCTTTACCCTTCTACCCTTTTTACATACATACATATATGCAAGCATATATATATATATATATATATATACATGCATATATATATACATTGCGGAATTTTTTTTCTGGAGAACATTATTTTTCTTTGTGGTTGGGTCGTTGATGACCTCTTTCTAGCATATTAGATGTCCACCTTTCGGTCATCCCTTCTTATATGCATATATATATATATATATATATATATATATATATATATATATATATATATATATATATATATATATATATCTTAGGAAGTTGATTGTTATGGCAGATCAGAGAGTAATCATTGGCATCGCATCTATAAAGCGCTTAGCTGCATAGACGACTCGTCGGACTCAAATGGCCGAAGGTACATAACCTCTTTTCAACTGAAGGAAGGAATACGACATTTTATGTGTGCGTGTGTGTGTGTGTGTGTGTGTGTGTGTGTGTGTGTGTGTGTGTGTGTGTGTGTGTGTGTGTGTGTGTGTGTGTGTGTGTAAGTTCCCCAAGAATGTCTACTCACATTGAATTATTATGAAGTTTGTGTTTATTAACGTATAGTCCATTTTGAAAGTTTCGTAGAATCTGCAGACAGAATTTAATTCTTTTAAGGACACCTTTTTCAACCTGATGGCCATTCTGGTCCAGGCACTGCTGATAATGTGATGCAGGGATATTGCAAACATCATGAAGCATTTCATTCGGTATTTGTGCGCATTCTTGTTCAATGGCTGCTTTTAATACCATGGCTATGGTAGTGTGGGGTGCACCATCTCGCTAAAGTCCTAATGAATGCCTTACATGAGAGATTGTCGCAAGTTCGAGTAAATGGGATCAGCCACAAGACTGTCAAAAAAGAATAGTGCAATTACTCCCTTTGATGATAAACCGGACCATGCTGTAACTCCTGATAAATTAACGTAATGTCCTTCCGTAATATGCGGATTCTCAAATCCGAAGTAGATGCATCTGTGGCAGTTAACTGAGCCATGAAATTTAGATAGAGCTTCATCACTCTAAACAATCTTTGTTGTAAAGTGTGCATCTTGTAGACATCTTGCCAAGTACCATCGCAAAACGTGGTGAAATTATTTTTGTAATTAATAAATTAACATAAATGTTTGTCACGTTATGTATTCTTGTTACAGTTCCTAGTGTTTTACTATATGTAAGTCTTAAATATTCGTAAGCTAAAGAAAATACATTTATTTTCGACTCAAGTGAGCTGAACGAATGGTTGAAAACCATAGCAGGCCTTCACTAAATTTGATAAAGATAGTTGTGATGTGGTCACTTAATATAAACGAAAATATTATCTTCTGAGCTGAAATATGATGATTTGGAAGTGAGAAGTGGTAATGAGGATATATTTAAATCTTTGATTTCGTTGCAGTGACTGCTTGCATTTAAAAGAGTTTGTATCTGCTGTCTCATCGACGTTACACAAATATCTATGGAAAATACACTTGACTTCAAAGACACGGTTACACTTCTGCAAGAACCGGTGGTAGTAGTAGTAGTAGTAGTAGTAGTAGTAGTAGTAGTAGTAGTAGTAGTAGTAGTAGCAGCAGCAGCAGCAGCAGCAGCAGCAGCAGTAGTAGTAGTAGTAGTAGTAGTAGTAGTAGTAGTAGTAGTAGTAGTGGTGGGGGTGACTAACTAACGAGTATTTTGATTATGTTATTCAGTAATAGATCATCAGTGAGCAAAGTGTGTTGGCACTCCGTCGCTTACGACGTCGAGGGTTCCAGTTGATCCGATCAACGGAACAGCTTGCTCGTGAAATTAACGTGCAAGTGGCTGAGCACTCCACAGACACGTGTACCCTTAACATAGTTCTCGGGGATATTCAGCGTGACACAGTGTGACAAGGCTGACCCTTTGAATTACAGGCACAACAGAAACAGGAAGTAAGAGTGAGAGAAAGTTGTGGTGGAAGAGTACAGCAGGGTTCGCCACCATCCCCTGCCGGAGCCACGTGGAGCTTTAGGTGTTTTCGCTCAATAAACACTCACAACGCCCGGTCTGGGAATCGAAACGGCGATCCTATGACCGCGAGTCCGCTGCCCTAACCACTGGGCCATTGCGCCTCCACAGTGAGCAAAGTAACCTACTATAAACGTTCCAGCTGTGACCGTCCTATTTATGTATGTCTAGAAGATTACCGAATGTGTTCTTTCTTTCTAAACTTTTTAAGACAGAAGCGATATGATTTGTGGGCATCTAACTGATTACAGTTTCTAGTAGGGTGTGAGGACATTTAGTTAGCTACAAATTTATTTAAAAGCTCGAGAGGAAAGTCATGAAAGACCCAATGAACAACCGCTAAAGTCAGTTATGGTGAACCTATGACCTAAGTATCAAAGGTATACCTTTACTATGCTGCAGGTTATTCGATGACTCGCAATGGGCATTGAAAAGAATTCTCGTACAATATCATGCTATAAAAAGCTTCTTTATAAGCATTTTGCTAAAACTAAAATATATGTATACATGTAAGTTGCACTTCAACAACAGGATTATAATAGAAATTAAATTATCGATATGGCGTGGTGGTGTCAGTCGATCTTGTTTCTAATGGTTTCTCAAATTGCTGATATAATTTGTCAATTGCAGCTCTTGACAAAAGTGTTACGTTTTTTGATGGCTGAGAGGGATTTTCAGTCAGAATACACAGAGTCGGAACACATTGCGCAAGACATGCCGTCCGACGTTCGAGCTATTCCATTAATCCCAGGATTAATACACTTTGTGTTTTTTACTATTGCGTGGTTGGGAATACAAATAATCCGAGTCACCATATCTTGAAACCTGCGATAATAAGAATGTTTAATCGTGGCTGACCTCGACTGAAACTGAAAAAATGACAGCAATAGCTAAATAGGAATAAGGCGGCGAGCTGTCAGAATCATTAGACGGCCAAAATGCTTAGCTGCATTTCGACCGTCTTTATGTTCTGGGTTTAAATTCGGCCGAGGTCGCATTTGCCTTTCATCCTTCGGGGTCGATAAAGTAAGTACCAGCTAAGCACTGGGGTCGATGTAATTGATTTGCTTCTCCTCAGAAATTGCTGGCTTTGTGCCAAAATTTGAAACCAATAACTAAGTATGATTTTATGATAAATCGCACTATATCACAATTTCGACGTAAAAGCCAGATCAAATATATCAGTGGTTCTTAACCTGGGTTCGATCGAACCCCAGGGTTTCGTTAGTCAGTCTCACAGGTTCAGCAGGGGTTAAGACACACAGTATAGTCCAGTTCACACTAGCAATATCGGGTCGTTTTTGTCAGCCGTCAAAAAATCGGTTGCCCGCAATTTGGCAACACACAATTTTTCTTCGCCGTGTTAGATTCTTTTCTACACTAGAAACAAGGCCCGAAATTTTGGGGGAGGGGGCCGGTCGATTAGATCGACCCCAGTACGCAACTGGTACTTAATTTATCGACCCCGAAAGGATGAAAAGCAAAGTCGACCTCGGTGGAATTTA
>NC_142930.1:66437520-66442520 GCF_046866305.1 Octopus bimaculoides
TCCGCAACCAGATGGTTAGGGGGAGTCCTGCTCTGAATGACTCAATAGACCTTAGTAGCCAGTAAATGAAATAAGCTAACCGCCTTAAGCAGTAGTATTATTGTTTAACTCATGACGTATGTTTCGTCAGCACATATTCGTAAATTCAGAGAGGCCACCATATCTTGATTTGGGCCCCAAAAAAATCGCTGAAAAGCGCGTCGTTGATGAGCATTCAATTCCACTGATATTGAATGAAATGGAAATGAACGAATTTTCAAGTTTCTCATTCTCTTCTCCAATTATTCCGCCTTCTCTCCTCTATTTCTCTTCTCTCCCCCTCTTTCTTGTAGAACCATTAACTTTCTTCGTTTATATATATATATATATATATATATATATATATATATATAATCAAAATAAAAAACAACAACGCGAGAACGTGATACAAGTAAATAAGACGATCAAAGAAGGAAAGAAAGGGTGTTTTACGTTTCGGGCAAAGCTCTTCTTCAGAAACAGGAGACGGAGGAAAGTCCAAGAGAAAAGAAAGACGGAGGAAAAAAAATCGGCAACAGTCCACATGTGGTTAGACTTTGGAATATACATACATACAAATATATATGTATGTATATATGTATGCATATATATATAAATATATATATATATATATATATATATATATATATATATATATATATATATATATATATATATGTGTGTGTGTGTGTGTGTGTGTGTGTGTGTGTGTGTGTGTGTATTATATATATATATATATATATATATATATATATATATATATATATATATATATATTCATATATATATATATATATATATATATATATATATATATATATATATATATATATATATATATATATATATATATATATATATATATATATATATATATATATATGTATGTATGTATATACAAAATTATTAATTATATATATACTTATATATATATATATATTACTATTAATTTTAATATATAAATTGTCTATAATTGTTATTCCATGATGTCTACCTGATATTAATAAAGTTCTATATTTAAGAGATGAGGAATTATGTACATTATTCACATTATTTACATTTGACGGATATTTGTCCTCATCTTGTTTGTTAACACAACGTTTCTGCTGATATACCCACCAGCTTTCATCAGGTGTTTTGGGGAATTTCGATGTTGTTGTTGTTGTTGTTGTTGTTGCTGTTATTATTATTATCATTATTATTCAGTAGTTTTATTTTTATAACGTGCTTTCACTTCACTACCGAGCGCAGCTCTGTGCGCCTTGGGTATGTGCTGTGGTTTGCTGTGGTGCTCTTATGTTTACTGTATTGAAAGTGTTTTGCGTAGAATGTGTGCAGTACCCAGTAGTGCAATTTTCTGTATGTTATATATATTTGTAAGTCCTGGTGTTTTTGTTATGTATTTGTCTGAATATTTTTTTATTATACCTAAGGCACCTACTATGATAGGAATTGTTTCTGTTTTTAGATTCCACATTCGAGTTATCTCTATTTCCAGGTCTTTGTATTTTGAAAGTTTTTCCATTTCTTTTAGAGAAACGTTGTCATCTGCTGGTATTGAAACATCAATTAGAAGGCATTTTTTTCCTTCATGATCTTTGACAACTATATCTGGTCTATTTGCCTTAATTTCTCTATCTGTGTGTATTGGCATATCCCAGAGTATGGTTGCTTTCTCGTTTTCTGTGACCTTTTCTGGCGTGTGTTTATACCATCTTTTTTCTGTTGCTATTCCATAATGTTGGCATAGCTTCCAGTGTATATAGGTCCCAGCTCTGTCGTGTCTGTGAATATATTCCTTCTTAGCCAGGACTGGGCAGCCAGAGATAATATGATTTATTGTTTCTTGTCGATCTCCACATATTCTACAGTTACTTGTTATATTTCTTTTCATTATGTGTTTTTGGTAATTTCTGGTGGGGAGGCTTTGGTCTTGTGCAGCAATTAAAAATCCTTCAGTCTCTGCTTTGAGTCCTGAGCTTCTCAGCCATCGCTGGGATTTTTCTCTGTCTATTTCTTTCGCATTTAGTTTAGCCCAGTATTTACCATGTAGGGGCTTTTCTTGCCATCGTTTTATCATGGTCCGTTGCTGTTCTAGTTTTAGTTTGGATTTCATTTGTTTTATAGCTTTTGTTGTTTCTTCTTCTTCTTCTTCGTATTTGTTAGGTAGATTGATTTCTTGTTTGTATTTGTCAGCTTCCTTAAATACTGAAAACAGTTTTTTGTTTTGCTTGTGTTTTGTGGCTATTTGTATTAGTTTCCCTTGCTTCTGGAGTAGGTATTTTTGCAGTCCTATGGTGGTTATTTTATAATAGTTTTCTAGCTGTATAAGACCCCTGCCACCTTCTGTGCGTTGTATATATAGCCTTTCTATGTCAGATTTTGGGTGGTGCATCCTATATCCTGTCATTATTTTTCTTGTTTTCCTGTCTATTTTACATAGTTCGTTTAGTGTCCAGTTAAGGATGTTGTAGCTGTAGCTTATAACTGGGACAGCTAAAGTGTTGATACCCATTATCTTGTTTTTAGCATTGAGCTCTGTTTTTAGTATTGATCTAACTCGTCTATAGTACTCTTTCTTTATTTTTTCTTTCATTTGTGTATGTTGTATCCTATCTAGTTCATTGACTCCTAAATACTTATATGGTTGGCTTTCGTCTAGTTCTCTTATTTCATTGGCTTTATCTAGTGTTATATTGCTACTTTTGACTAATTTTCCTCTTTTCAGGGTTGCTTTGGCACATTTTTCTAATCCGAATTTCATTTCTATTTCCTTGGTAAAGCCGTGTACTGTCTGTAGTAGTGTTTCTAGCTCTTTGTCGTTTTTTGCATATAATTTTAGGTCATCCATATATAGAAGGTGGCTGACTGTTTTTCCATAGCATTTGTAACCGCATCCAGTTCTATTTAGCAATTCTGTTAGAGGTGTGAGTGCCAGGCAGAACAGGAGTGGAGAGAGCGTGTCTCCCTGGAATATTCCTCTTCTAATGGGGATGGCTTTCGTTTTCACAAGTCCCTCTTTTGTTTGGAGCTGTAGCACTGTCTGCCATTTGTTCATTGAGTGCTCTATGTATTTTATGATAATTGGTGCCACCTTGTTTATGGCTAGTGTTTCCAGAATCCACGTGTGGGGAACACTGTCGAAAGCCTTTTGGTAGTCCACCCAGGCCATACTGAGGCCTTTCTTCTTTCTGCGGCTGTCTTCAGTTATGGCTTTATTGATCAATAATTGATCTTTACAGCCGTATGAGCCCTTGCAGCATCCCTTCTGCTCTTCTGGAAACAGGTTGTTATTTTCCAGGTGTTTACTCACTCTCTGCGATATTATTGCAGTAAAGGCTTTGTAGATCGTAGGGAGACAGGTTATAGGTCTATAGTTTTGTGGTTTCTCCGTTTCCGTGGATTTGGGGATTAAGATGGTTTTCCCTTTTGTGAGCCATTCAGGCATTGTTTCTGGATCTGTTATTATGTTGTTAAAGTTTTCTGCCAGCTTTTTATGCATTGCTGGCAGGTGTTTTAACCAGAAATTGGGGATCTTGTCGTGTCCAGGTGCTTTCCAGTTGCTTAGTCTTTGCAGTGTCTGGGTGACCTCTTCAGTTGTTATAGGGGCCCAGAGTTGCTCAGGTGCTAAGTTCGTTGTTTTAATGGTCCTTTTTTGGGGTTGTTGCTTCACCGACCATATTTGTTTCCAGAATTTCTCTAGTTCTTCTGCTGTTGGTGCTGAAGTAATGTCTATTTTATTTTTACCCAGTTCTTGGTAGAGTTTTTTGGGGTTGGATTTGAACTGTTTGTTTTGTTCAAAGAAACGTTGGCGTTTCTCATACCGGCGGATCCTCTGTGCTTTGGCAAGGATGTCTTGCTTTAGTTTTTCTTTTGCCTCAGGTAAGTCTTTTTCTGTAATGCTGTATTTGTACAGTATTTTTGTTTTCTTCTTGTTACTTAGTAGTGTTGATCGTTTACTAATTTCGTTGAGAATCGATAAATCTTTTCTCTTTTTTTTAATTTTGTTCTGGATGTTATTTATCCACAAGGTCTGTTTGGGTGGTAGAACTCCTGTTCGGATGGGTTTGAGTGAGTATCCTGCTTCTTTTGTGGCTGCAGTGGCTGCCGCATATATCATGTCATTTAGCTCAGTGATATTGCCTGTTGTTTCTGTGGTTGTTAGTTCCGTGACGGCCAGGTTTATGCTATTTATTATTGATGTTGTTTTATTGTCTATTTTGATTTTTGGGAGATATAATCTGTGGTCCATTCTAAGATCTGTGGTTTTCAGTTCTTCGGTTATTTTCATTTTCATAGTATCGTAATTATTAGGTTTCCCTTCGTTATTTCCAGGCTTTATATTTGTTTTGCCTTCCTTTTCATTCATATGTTTGTCTGTGGTGTTCTGGATTGGTGCTTTTTGTACACTATTATACATCTCTACGGTCTGGGTTTGTTGTTTTTTGTTTACTTCGTTTTTGTCGGGCATGTTACGTTTGTCCTCGTGTTTTGCTATCTCAGTGTTTATATTATTATTTGGCATTGCTGTGTGACTACTATCTAGATTTTCCTGATGTATTTTTTCTTTCAATTGTTCTATTTCTATTTCTGATATTTTTTTTGCTTTTAGAATATATCTTCTTATGTTAGCTAGTTTGTTAGGGTTCATTGTTTTATCGAGGTCTATATTTACATTATTTTTCTTCCATGTTTTATATGTATGTGTTGTTGCGTTTTCGTTTTTTGGGTAGAGTACTGCTGTGAAATAGGCGTGTAGGATCGAAATGTGTTCCTCACGTGTCCCTTTATGCCGTTTTGGTTTTGTTTGCGGGACATGAGGAACAACGTCCGGCCCTTTATTTTGACGGTCGTCGTTTTCGTAGGGTACCGGTTCGTTTATTTCTGTTGTCAGATTGTTTTGCACGTTCATATCTTCGTATTTTTTTCTTAACAAGCTTACAGTACGTACTTCTCGGTTGTTATTCTTGGGTGAAATAATA
>NC_142930.1:66445020-66467520 GCF_046866305.1 Octopus bimaculoides
CTTTGTAACATGACCCATGAGACTCGTCGTGCGATACTGTTCACAGGCCACCGCTTCTGATTTCTTCAGGAATGCAATAGAGATAGATTTACTTGGATCTTCAAGAAATTTTCCTTCATCAAAGATCTTGTTTATTACATCTATCAGTTTTCTAATTTCATATTCCTTTACCGTTTTTATCATCTCAATAACAATTTTGTCTGGTCCATCAGCTTTGTTTTTTTCTTTTTCATCATTTTGATAGTCACCTGTACTTCACATGGCATGACCTTTGGACCCCATTAGAATCACGAAAACTAGGCAAGGTTGTTCTCGCATCAGGAATTACTCTGTCAGTCACAAAATCGAAATCCCAGAACATCCTTGTTTACCCATTCTGCTGAATTACTTTACCAGGTACATACTCATAACAAATTCTTTGCTAGTTCGTATTGTTATTTACGATATAAAACGCCAATGAAGGTACATTGTATTCTTTCTGCACAAGGCTCTCACATCCACTTACAAATAGGTTACGTTTCTCACTTTCTTTTCACAGAGTCTGCATTTCTGGGTGTCAGAAGTTTTGTAGATTTTATACTTCACCAAATTCTTGTTGTTGTTGTTGTTGTTCTCTTCGTTCAACTTTGTTTCCATTTCTTGCTAAGTGTCCTCCCGGCACCTAGGGCAAATAAAGTCACCGTATACACTGGTAGGCCACTAAAGTAAAGACACCAGATTGTTCAATCACAAAGTCATGTGATAGAAAGAAAAGGGGAAAGAAAGACAGAAAGAAAAAGGAAAGATGAAAAATGAAAGAAAGAAAATAAAGAAAAGAAAGGGGGGGAGGAAAGAAAATTCACAGCGACAATGCTCTTCTCAATACGTGTGACGTACCAGTGAAGACGATCTTTTGCACTTCTGTCATGGATAAGCCAGGGATCATCCTCAAATAATTTTCAGTTCCTTTTTTTGATCATTCCAAGTACCCTTACAATCACTGGTATTGTAACCGTCTTGAGATGCCACATTTTTTCGATTTCAATCGCATTGTTGTTGTTGTTGTTGTTTGCATAAATTAACCAACAAATAACAAAACCACAGACGCTAAAAACGATAGTATCCAGTAGCCAGCACATCCTGTATGTATGTATGTATGTATGTATGTGTGTATGTATGTATGTATGTATGTATGTATGTATGTATGTATGTATGTATTGAACCCATGGAAAGCAAACTTCAACCAGCTATTCTGATTATATGTCTGTGCACACGTTTGAATGTGGTGTGTGCCAGAGGGCTTGAAAATCCAATGGGGGATCTTAAAAGACATGTTAGGATCCACAATGAGCAGAATTTACCTGCAGGTATTGGTAGTACAAATCAGAGGTGCAATCTGTGTGGGTGTTTTTTCAAAACATTGTCTGGTTTAAAAAGCCACATCAAATGCCATGAAAGGGCTAAGGTATAGGTGCAGGAGGTGGTCAAACTCTGTGTAAGGAGTAGACAATCACCATGCATGCATGTATGTATGTATGTATGTATGTATGCATGTATATATGCATTGAGTGTTTCATTCTGCAAACGATATTATAACAAGGTGGGGAGAAGGAGGACGTTTAAGGCTGTGTAGAGCAGGTAATCATCAATAAAATGACATATTGAATTGTAGTATGAAAGCATGGCCGGACTATCAAAGCAATACAATTAGATAAAATCATCCAACCACTTGTAATTTGCTATTGGACATCTTGCAAACAATTGGAACACCACAATAATATTTGGAAGTAATAACAAGCAGGACCGGATTTAGACCATAAGGCGGGGGATATTTCAATTTCAGTGGGCTCCTCATACACAAGAATTAAAATATTGGAAAATTACCAAATTTAAATCTCAAAACCCATCTGTTTCATATAATTGAATTTGATGATTTAGCAGAGAAAGTTTAAATAAATGACTGAAAATGTCGCTTGAAAGATATACTTTTCAAAATTTTAATTTTTCTGAAAAATGCAATAAAGGAGGGAAGATTTTTTTTTTCTTTTAATGCGAGTTATAAATGTTTCAGAATGTAGAATACGATAAAATGACAGAAAATTACGAAAAAGACAAAAAATCATTTTAGTGGTTGTTTCTGTTCCAAATAAGATTTGATGCATCCGAAGGTGTATTTTTTGTAGTAGGAAGAGAAAGAATTTGTTCGCTTCCTGCAAAAACTAAATATGAACAGTTTGTCAATACAGATTTTACGTTCGAGTAAGTAACTATACGAGGGTGGGCTGAAAGGTTCAAATGCTGACTATGAAGGAGTGATGCTAGAGCTGTGAAATCTTGCATGAATTCATTTCAAACCTTCTTGTTAATAATTGCATTGTTTCTTTCCAGGTAAACTGACATCTCACAGTTCAAAGAACACATCAAAACTAACTAGTAGAGACTTCTCTTGAAAACCGACAAACTTTCACCTTGTCGTGTTACCAAATATCTGCAGAAAAAGAGTCTAGCCCCCCCACCCCTTTTCAATGCTTTTTGTAGAGTATATATACAGGTGCAGGAGTGGCTGTGTGGTAAGTAGCTTGCTTACCAATCACATGGTTCCGGGTTCAGTCCCACTACGTGGCACTTTGGGCAGGTGTCTTCTACTATAGCTTCGGGCCGACCAAAGCCTTGTGAGTGGATTTGGTAGACGGAAACCATGTCAAATCAGACTGAGGTTAGCAGTCCCCGACCCACGCCCGGCTTGCCAGCCCTGGTCAAACCGGCCTATCCATAGCAGCATGGACAACGGACGTTAAGTAATAATAATAATTATTATTATTATTATTATTATTATTATTATTATTATTATACACACACACACACACACACACATTTACATATATACATACATAGACATAAACACGTGAACATGCACATATAGAGTGAAAGAGATAAAAGAGAGAGCGAGAGAGGAAGTAAAAGATGTAACAGAAGAAACAGGCCGAAAGTCAAATTAAGAAGTCCCAGTGGACGTGAATGACATTTCAACAGCAAAGAATTAGAATTAAACAAAAAATTCAGCTAAAAAAAGTAGCATTCACTAACATAACATAATAGAGCAAATAGATAAAGGGGCGACAGATAAAATAAATGGAACTGAAGGATTACGAATATATATATATGTAGAAAAAAAATAAGAAAATTACGGCTAGAAGCTGTGTTCTTATATAATCGCCCAAAAGGCTTAAACTATGAAGGTCAAATAATTTTAGACGTTGTAAGAGAAACAGCCAAACTTTGTTCATATAATTTTTCGTTTATTTTTGTACTGATCATTTTAGCTACCATTTTCCCTCCATTATTGTATGTGTATGTGTATGTATACAAAAGTGTGTATGTGTGTGTGCGTAAACACACATACATACGCATACACACACAGCCCCTGTCACAGGCGGTGCCCCAGCATGGTCACAGCTGTATAAAAGAATATAATATAATATTATATATATATATATATATATATATATATATATATATATATATATATATATATATATATATATATATATATATATAATATACGCATATATATAAATATATAAGCAATTTTTATGCATAAGTATATATAAATGTATGTATACATATATATGTATATACATATGCCTAGATATAGGCACTTATATATATATATATATATATATATATATATATATATATATATATATATATATACACATACACAAACATGCATGTGTATGTGTGTGTGCGTGCGTGGGTGCGTGTGTGTGTGCGTGTGTGTGTGTGTGTGTGTGTGTGTGTGTGTGTGTGTGTGTGTGTGTGTGTGTGTGTGTGTGTGTGTGTGTGTTCAATTTTCTTATCCTTATCTCTTCTTTGTCTCAAAGCAAACGTTATTATAGCTGAAAGAACAAAGGTGCTATATTGTATGTAGGCAACGTCCCATTTCAACTGTTGCTATGACACCGTTCTTATGTGTAAAGCATAACGGTGCTGCGTCACTTCAGATAAAAGGGGAACAAAATTTCACCAAAGGGATATATTTAGTTTCGTGAAGCTTATCTCATAGAGTATGGAGAAAGCTAAGTTTAATCAAATTATCCATTCAAATGCAAGTCTTAATACCACTGCTATAATACATCGTAGTGTGTGTCCGTATGTGTATGGGGTGTTTGTGTATGTATGTATGTATGTATGTATGTATGTAGGTAGGTACGTAGGTTCGTTACATGTGGTCATTACATTTAAATGCGTTACGTTAAGAGCACATATGAATGCTTGTGAATAGGGACATACTTTTCACATTGACATACGTTTTTTCCATTCACGTGTTTCTTCTTATTCGTATACTGAGAGCTACACTTATGTGCGTTATATATATATAAACTTACTTGGAAATGGATGCGTGACGTTCAATCATATGATATAAATTTTGTATATATATATATATATATATATATATATATATATATATATATATATATATATATATATATATATATATATATATATATATATATATATATATATATATATATATATATATATATATATATATATATATATACATATATATATGCATATATACATGTATGTACATACATACATATATATGTGTATGTATATATATATATATATATATATATATATATATATATATATATATATATATATATATATATATATGCATATATGGGTACAGGACGTTACAAAACGTAAACATGAAATACGAAGACAAACTTGGGTATGCGAACAACGAGAGAAACAAATGGAAAACAAGACAAGTAGCATAAAGAACGATCCTTCTTCAGTTGTCGGCTATCCATCTACTCCTCATTTCGATAATTAACGACAATATGAGGCTTCGGAAGGCAGTTGCTCCCGCCTCCCAAAATAAAATTTGGGATTTGCAGAGAGTCAAACGTTGGTAACAAAAACAGGACAGTGGAAACATAAACCAAACGAAATGAAAAAAAGCATGGGGGGGGGGCCGTTAGGTCAAACGATGTAAGATAACGAACGATGAAAGTATATTGTCTTTGACAAGAGAAAAAATAGAAGAGGAGACAGATAAGAATGCGTCTAGTCCGTAAGACAGACTGAAAGAAAAGAAAGATGATCACGTGAGGAAAAGAAAGATGGACGATGGTCACGCGTGAGCAACGAAAGAGCGTAAAGGAGAAAGAGGGAGAGAGAGAGAGACAGACAGATAGAAAACGGTGAAGGGAGAACAAAGAATTAGAGAAAGGGAGAGAGAAAAAACGAAAGAACAGAAAGAACAGTATAGGTTAGAGTCACTTCAAAATTATTAAGATAAATTTACTTGGAAATGGATGCGTGGCGTTCAATTATATATATGTATATCAAAATAAGCAACAAGGATATCCAGAGGTAATGCAGTACGATCGTTTCATGCAACTCCATTTAACTGAACAATGTAATCATTACATCAATTTAAAATGCAGAGCAATCCTCAGCTGTACAAAGACATAGAATTTAATCAATTTAAAACAGATGGACACATTAGTATAATTATACCTAAAATCTTCAAGAAGTTAAGAAGATAGACAAAGAACATGTTGCTTCAACTGCAACATAGAAGTTAATAAATAAATTGTCAATAAAAACAAATAAAATCAGTGACAGGCAGAGTTTTCTCGACAATTTATTTATTTATTAACTCTTATGTTGTAGTTGAAGCAACATGTTCTTTGTCTATCTCCTTAACTTCTTGGAGATTTTAGGTATAATTATACTAATGTGTCCATCTGAAGTGCACATTTAAATGTTTGTGACAAGGCATATATTTTCACATATACATATACAAACACATAATTATACACTGGTGTAATATAAACAAGCGTGCATATGTTTATGTCCATATATGTGTGTGTGTCCATATATGAAATTATGAATTTGTTTTGCAAGATTCCTGTTGTAAAATCGTGTGTTGAAACATATATTGTTATATTTCGGGATGGTCTAAACAGAACAGGAGGAAACATGTGGATGAGAGAGTCGCTGAAGAGGTCAGAGGTGTGAGATGAAAAATTTCCAGGCAATGGATATAAGATAAACTAAGAACAATAATAAACGAGTGAAGAACGAATATATAGTGCGTGTGCTTATTTGGCAAAAACAAAAGAAGCAAGGCAATGACCATTCCGAAATACAGGAGTTGGACAAAATAATGGAAATACCTTAAAATTTATTTTAATATGGGATCAGACCGCCTTTGGCAGTAATTACAGCTTGAATTCTACAAGGTGTGAATTGTTTCCAAAAGAATTTTTGTCCATTCTTCAGCTAAAACAGTCTTCAGTTCTTGTAGTGATGATGGTGGAGAATATCGATTCCTTGTTTTTCTAAAATTCACCATAAATGTTCAATAATATTGAGATCTGGGGACTGAGGTGACCAGATAAGATTTTCAACTTCTCTAGATTGTTTCTCGTAACAACTTTAGCTGCGTGAATTGGTGCATTATCATCCTGAAAGATTGCGTTTCCCTCTGGAAACAGTTCCGCGACCATAGGCTGAATTTGATTAGATAAAATGCATAAATTGTCTTGATTATTAATTCTACCATGAAGGGAAACCATTGGCCTGGCGGATTTCCAAGATATAGCCCACCCCCAAGATCATCACAGATCCTCCTCCATGATTAACAGTTGGAAGAAGGCAGTCTGGGTCAAATCTCTACACGTATATTCGGCCGGTAGTCGGAAATAAAGTAAAGGATGACACTTCCGAGAAAATTACATTTTCCCGCTGCTCTAGAGACCAATTCTGTAGGTTTTTACTCTACATTAAATGCTTTGCAACGTTTGTTTTTGAAAGTAGTGGTTTTCTGATTGCAGCCCTCTCGTGATATCCGGCTTTGTGCAGCCTCCGGCGAACAACTTTTGTGGAAACTAGGTTCTCGAGATGGTCATTAAGCTCTGCAGTAATTTGTGGAGCTGTACTTTTGTGATCTTTTCTAACAATTCGCGTAAGAGTCCGACGGTCCCTATCTGAAAGTTTTGGTTTTCTTCCGGAGCTTTGTTTCGATAAGGGGGTTTTTCCCTCTTTCTCAAAGGCTGTGATTACTTTCGAGACAGTACTTCTTGATACCAAACATTTCGGTTGCTTACGTTACGCTAGCGCCTACCATACGAGCACCAACAATTTGACCTCTTTGAAAGTCCGATGGATCTGTCATTTAAATGAGTTTTAATAACCTTTTTCTGATGATATTTGAAAAGAAACAACAATTTTAACAAAGCATATTAAGCAACAGTAAGAATAAATTAAAAAAACATAAAAATAAACAAGCTTTTGACGGTTTTATAGATATTTCAAAATTATGACGCTATGATGCTAGGTGTTTCCATTATTTTGTCCAACTCATGTATAACAATATATGTAGTCCCGTTCTGAATACTTTCTTAAATACTCTCTTGTAAACTGTTTTTAACATTATCTTATTAGTATCAAAGAATGTATTTCTGTTTTTTAATAATTTTGTGATAACCAGTACTTAACACAACAAAGCTCATACAAAGCTTTACATTTTACTTTTGACAATCTTTTTCTAAAAAAGTGAAACCGGTCAAGTGAATAAACATCTTTAAAATTGTATTTTCAAACCTTCTTTCATAAATATACATATATACATATACATAGTGAAACTAATAATAGTGAAACTAATAAAAGTGAAACTATTAAAAGTTAAACAATATAAAAGTGAAACTATTTATAACTGTTACCCCGTCGAAGGTTTCACTTTTATTCTTCAAGTTTTGAGGCGTAATACGGAAACAGTGCCACTGTTGAATTGTTTTAATACAAAAAAATTACATGTTGACACTCATGGGGTCTCATAAGTATTACTATGTAAAATTTGATTTGATTTGGTTGAGCTGTTTGAGAATGCATTGGGAACAGACAGCTGCAAAGGATTTTGTATATATAGATTTTATCTACTAAGCATTCTTTAATGCTTATATTTACAGATGCTAGCGTAACAAAACGTGAAGTGTTAACATGCGTGAATACATAAAAAATCAGTTACTTTCCTCGTGTATAAGATGAAGTATTTATATTTTAATATTAATATTTAATATAATATTTAATATTTATATGATAATTTTTTTTTATTCTTTACAGTTATAGAAGTACTAATCATGAAATATCGACCGATTCAAAGTACTAGTAGTTTTAATATATAATTGATTTATTTATGAAAATAAAATATTCAATGGTAGTTTTTGAGAGACCATTGACATGCGTTAACACATAGGAAACCAGTCTCGTATTTTAGAGGCGCCACCCGGAAAAATGGATTTGGTATAATTTTTCAAGACGGAGAAAACAGAAAGAATTTTCAGTCTTATAAGCAGTAGCTTTGCTTATAACTTCCCACTCCACAGGAAAAAAAAACTTTTTTTGTTTGTCTTTTAGGTCCCAAATAAATTTACTCTATTTGTGGGGAGTGGGGTGGATACATATAGCTATGAATATATGTTCAGGATAAGATGTACATTTAAATATGCCTATAAATGTGCATAGACACACGTAATTTATGAATGCATAAATATTGTGCAGAAAATTAAAAATTTCGAAAAACTGTCTGAATGTGATAGCAAACGAAGCTGGTTGTCTGTCCAAAATGAATAGCGTAATTATTTTCATTTTCCCCTTCATTTTTGTTAAACTTATTTAGTAACATTAAGTAAAAATTATTTTGGTATATAAGCGATCTTTCAGGTTTAAAACTTCTAGATAGGGATTGCATTGATTAATCTCAAAACAAAGAATGTCTTTTAACGGAAGACGATGCTATGAAAACACACTCTTTGTTCTCTGTATAATTCGCTAAGCTAGAAAAGGATTTGTAATGATAAAGTTGTTTTCTGCTCGACTAGTGAAACCATAACCCAAAGTTGGTGAATATTCTCGAAAATAGTAATATGAATCCTATTTGGCTATATACTCATACATTTTACACTGGATTCAGAATTTAAATCAATAGTTGATTAAACAGTCACAAAAACCTGCATTGTGTGACACTTCATTAAAACTGTTGATGATTAATCAATCTCATAAACCTTTTATCATTTACTCGTTTCTTGGAGGGTTTTTGTTCAACAACTTGCCACCAGCGCCTATAGTTTTAAAGTTTGATACTTATTCTGTCGGTGACGACGATGATGATGTTTAACCTCAGTTCAATCGTGACTGAGCAAACCTATGACCGAAGGTGTTTCAGTCGTGACCATATCATTTTTTCAGTTTAATATGTGCCTTTATGATCGGTTGGCTGTGATTTCTAGCAGTCTGAGTATGACAGTGGCGAATATTTTTATCCAACAGTGAACACAAGAATTCTATTTCTACTTTCAAACATTTCATTTTATTTATTGGGGTTTTTTTTGTATTTTTATATTTAAAATTCTTGAGAAAAGGCCTGAAAGACAGCATCCCGTTTCCTTTCTCTGTAAATCACCTTGAATCATTGAATATTCATTGGCAGAAGATAAGATGTCAATGGATAAAAGCCACAATCCAATTGCTACTCTCGATTATTTAAAGTAGTTAAGTTAATATACTTCCATTACGTGTCACCTTGATCAGAAGCCTCCTACTAAAGACCCCACCGACTAGTGCCTTGTGAGTGGATGTGATAGATGGAAACTGTGTGGAAGCCCGTCGTGTGTGTGTGCGCGTGCGTGTGAGTGTATTTTTGTCTGTGTTTGTCGCACAACCACCGACCGACAACCGGTGTTGGTTAGGTTACGTCCCCATAGCTTAGCGGTGAGATTAAGTACCATACTTAAAGAAACATAAGTACTAAGGTCAATTTGTTCGACTAAACCACATCAAGGCAGTGTTCCTGCATGGACACAGTTCAGTGACTGAAACATGTAAAAGATAAAATATATTTTCTGAAAGGCTTAACTCTAACGGACACATTTTTTTTTCTTATGGGGATCTGAAGTTATGCTTATTTAAGAAATCCGTAGTTAATCCCACGAGTACAAATGAGCCAAATGATTCAGATTCGCTCTCTCATGGAAGACAATTCACATCGTTTTCTCATTTTCCACCAACAAAACATGAAAGCATGCGTGCCTAAATAACTGATAAACGGTTAGATAGATTGTGCATTGAAATTTTCCTTTTGGTTAACTTACAATAAGGTGGTGATGATAATGCAGACGTTAACCAACCGGACTAAAGGATGTCTCAGCCCCAGAATCTCATTCCCAACCTCAGTAACATTTCATGCAATCCAGGTCGGATAGCCAAGGGTTAGATAAGGAAGTGGAGTCATACTATTCGTGAAGAAAATCTGTAAAAATTATTTTCATAAATATCCATAAGTTTTTTCTGACTTTTAGTTAACCCTTGTTTCCTAAATTATAACTAACATAAAGTTTTCCTCTAAGTCCTTATTTACTCTGTGGTTGAAAAAACTTGGGACTGTATATCGTATATTGTCCCTGGATGCCAGGGAAACATGTTCAGTGTATCACATGCCCGATACTCAGGACAGACAAAAGTTAATGACATTACTATTCCTGAGACTAATACGTTGCTTTCGCCCAGCTCTAATCGAAAAGGATTAATCTGTGCTGACGATGTTTCCTTCATTTTTAGATTGTTAGGTAACTTCCTTCGTTGAAGAACAAAAGAGGTTAGTAATGCATTTTCTATTATATTACCATTCCAGTTGATTTCCCCAAGGGAGCGTGATTGTTCTAACTTTATTTCTTATTACCCCTTTAGCTCATGACTAAACAAGTAAAGAACCATTGAGATGTTTGCAATTTGTTCAATGATGTATCATGGCTTATGCTAAGTTGAACTTTACAAGAAATGCAAAGCATTTTCATGAATTTGTTTCAAATGTGCATGCTTGTTTTCTGACTTCTATTTGGGTTTTGTTTCATATGTTCTGATGAACATAAATTTTTTTCTTTCAATAAGCTCATAAGTTACTCTGGTGGTTGAAAAACATTGGGAATGTGTATTATATACGATGCACTGACGCCAGGGAAACGTGTCCTGTGTATAACATGTGATACACAAGAGGCAAAAGATTGAAAAGGAAATCGTTGATTAATTTTCTAGTAGGTGGTAGAGTGGTAGAAATTGTGTAGTACCTGACCATATTCTTCTTCTTTCTTGCCTTTAACCCTCCAACGCGGAGTATAGGCCACTTATAATTAAATTCCATGTCGCATAAATTTTCGCTTCTGTACTTATACTCTGCCATGAATGTCCCCTTTTCTCTAGTTCCCTTTGTGTTGATCTACGCCACGAGTTCTTAGGCCTACCCCTCTTTCTATATCCATCCGGATTCCACTGCAAAGCACTTTTTGCTACATTTTGTGTGTCCTTTCTAATTGTGCTACCAATCCACTTCCACTTTTTCTTAAATATTTGCTCCCTAATCGAAACTTGATTCGTTCTTTGCCATAGCTCCATATTGCTTATGTGTTCGGGCCATCTGATTTTAAGTATACTACGCAAGCACCTGTTGATGAATGATTGTATTTGCTTATTTGACTTAACTGTTGTTCGCCATGTCTCAGCCTCATACAATAACACCGCTTTTACGTTAGTGTTAAAAATTCTTATCTTGTTCTTTATTGAAATTACACTTGCGCTCCATACTTTTTTTAACAGGTGAAAAGCGGTCCCTGCCTTACTTATTCTCGTCTTAATATCTTCGTCGGTGCCGCCTGAGAACGTTATCTTACTACCTAAATACGTAAACTCGGCTACATCCTCTTGTTCACCAGTTTCTAGTTTAATACGTTCACTGTTTTCTTCATTAACGCGAGTAATTTTTGATTTGTCGCGGTTGACTTTCAATCCTAGTTTGGCAACTATTGCTTCTAATTTTGACGTTTTATTTTGCATTTGGCTATATGTTTGTAAAAGTAGCGCTATATCATCTGCAAAGTCGAGATCTTCTAGAGCTTCTGCATCCGTCCATTCAATGCATGTTTGGCTTTCAATCGTAGTTTCCTTCATAATCCAATCTATAACTAGTAGAAATAAAAAGGGAGAAAGTATACAGCCTTGTCGAACTCCTTGTCGAATTTATCCGTAGCTCCGTTTCCATGCAAAACTCGGCATGACATGCTTTGGTAAATTGCTCTTATTATAGATATATACTTGTCTGGTATGCCGTAGTGATGCATAATTTTCCATAAGCCTTCCCTATTACACTATCGAATGCTTTTTCGAAATAAATAAAATTAATATAAAGCGGTGCATTCCACTCTGCGCTTTGCTCTAAGATGATGCGAAGAGTGGCAATTTGATCTACACATGAACGGTTCTTTCTAAATCCGGCTTGTTCTTTACGCAACAATTTATCGACTGCTGTCCTCATCCGCTCCAAAAGTATCCTGTTAAAAACTTTTCCGGGAGTCGATAATAACATAATCCCTCTATAATTTCCGCAAACGTTTAAATAACCTTTTTTTGGCAATTTTACGAAGAGTCCCTCTTTCCAATCATTAGGCACATTTTCTTCCTGCCATATCTTAGTAAATAATGGATGGAGCATTTCTACCGCTATTTCTATAGCTGATTTCATTGCTTCAGCTGGAATATTGTCTACACCTCCCGCTTTCCCAATCTTGAGGGATTGTATAGCCTTTCTTATTTCAAACTTGGAATGTGGGTCAAGGCTGATGTTAAGATCCAAATTTCTTGGCACAATGTTGGCTATTGTGTCTGGAGGTTGTGTATTGAGCTAATCCTCAAAATGCTCCTTCCATCGATTTTTTTGTTCTAGAATTGATGTTAGCGTCCGGCCATCTTTCCCTTTTACTGCCTTTTCTACTCTTACTCTCTTCCCAGATAGTAATTTAGTTGTGTTGTACAGCTCTTTCATGTTCTGGCGCTGAGCTGCACTTTCTGCTGTCGTTGCTAAATTTTCGAAATATTTTCGCTTGTCTCTTCTTAATTGTTTTTAAGTTTCTTATTTTGTTGGTTGTAATTTCCCTGACATCTATTTATCTCTACTTCTAAGCTTGCCGATAGTAATTTTTCCTTTAGCTTCTTTCTTACTTCTATGGCTGTTAGTGTCTCTTGTGATATCCACGTCTTATTCTTTTTGTTTACACACCCTACGCATTCTTCTAATAATGAAATAAAAGCATCCTTAATTTTCGACCAAGTATGTTCTATTGTGTTGCCTTGCATCCTTTTTACTTGCATTGATTTGCATGATAATGCTTTTCTGTATTTTATTTGGGTGTCTTTGTGTTTTAGTAAATCAACATTGCATTTTCGTTGAACCTTACATTCCTCTTTTAAAGCCTTTAACTTCAGCTGTAGTTTGCCAATTAGTAGGTGGTGGCCAGAAGTTGCGTCAGCCCCTCTTTTTACCCTAACATCTAACTGTGATCTCTTGAACTTGCAACTTACACAGATGTGATCGATCTGATTTTGTGTTTTCAGATCTGGCGATATCCATGTAGCTCTGTGAAGGTCTTTGTGCGGAAATAAAGTTCCTCCAATGACCAGCTGGTTATTTGCGCAAAAATCGGCAAATAACTGGCCATTTGCATTCATGCTTCCTAAACCTTCATATCCTAAATTAATGTTTCCGGCTTTTGCGTTTGAAATCACCCATAACCATTATCAACTCTTTCTCAGTCCGTTTTTCAATTACGCTCTGCAGAGTATCATATAACTGACCATATACCTTTTGGAAATTAATCCCGTATCCCTACTTTGTATTCAAACCCCATCGGGGTTGACTCTGATATTAAATCTGTATCCCTGCTTTGTTTCCAAATACCATCGGGATTGATTCTGATATTCATTGCTATATAGTTGATAACATAAATATTAGTTGTGTATTGGGTCGAATCATTTGCCTGTACCGATACTATTTAGAAACTATGTAAAAATCTATGTAACCGTAATATATCAGTAATATAGCGGCGGCGGCGGTAGCGGCGGTGGCGGCGGTAGCGGCGGTAGCGGCGGCGGCGGTAGCGGTGGTAGCGGCAGCGGCGGCAGCGGCGGTAGCGGCGGTAGCGGCGGTAGCGGCGGTAGCGGCGGCGGCGGTAGCGGCGGCGGCGGTAGCGGCGGCGGCGGTAGCGGCGGCGGCGGTAGCGGCGGCGGCGGTAGCGGCGGCGGTGGCGGCGGCAGTGGCGGCGGCGGTGGCGGCGGCGGTGAAGAAGAAGAAGAAGAAGAAGAAGAAGAAGAAGAAGAAGAAGAACAGGAACAAGAACAAGAACAAGGACAAGAACAAGAACAAGAACAAGAAGAACAAGAAGAAGAACAAAAAGAAGAACAAGAAGAAAAACAAGAAGAAGAATAAGAACAAGAACAAGAAGAAGAACAAGAAACCTGGCGGCTATAAATGCTACAGACAAATTATAAACCATCTTCTGTATATGGTTAACGTTAAAATCTAAGAAAGACATGGTATAGAATATTAGCGAGATGAAGCAAATTAACTTAAATCGACGACATTAAATGAGATGCAGACATAGAAATTGGAGAAACAGGCCAGAAACAGCTGAACAAATAGTTCAGATTATGTTAAACTGATAAGCTACAACATATTGAAATGAAGAACAAACAAGTGGACACTACAGAAGCAAAATATGATAATAGATATAAATAAATTAGCTATCTCAGTTATAAACTACAGTTTCAACACAGTAAAATGGAAGTTAGACTGAAGAACTTGGAGAGAAAACGGAAAACTACTAATAGTGTTTCGAAGTCGCCGCCACCACCATTACCCCAAATTTGATTTAAATAGAAAATACATTGTCTGCATTCGGGGACTGGTGCAAACGAAAAAAAACAAAAAAACATTACTAAACAGTAACAACAATAAGATGACGACATACTTAGAAGCAAACCAAGAGAAACTGGTTAATGCAATAAGGGAACAATGAAAAAAAATAAAACTGTTTCTCTATATAAAAGGAAGCAATAGAAGGCAAACTAGACGTTTAGTGCACCGAAAAAAATACTTAGATAAAGACAAAGCAATAGAAATGTTTGAAAAACACAGCACAAAATCTAAGCAGAGTTCCAAAGTATTCTAAAGAAATAATGGAAAGAGAATCCATTTTCTGTTCAATACTCCGCAATGCTCGATACAGAGGATAAAAGCCAACTCTAGCACAAAAGCTGTAGCAAGAACAGGAGGAACTAACCAAAAATAACTATAAAAATAGAACTATTAAAAATAGCTAACACAATAACAATGCACTTGGTGCAATGAAACAGTTTATTACATCATTTCCGGCTTTCTAGGCATTGCTTAGTCCGAAATTATTCACGAAGACAATCTTATCGACAGCTATATCCACTTTAACGGAAAACTAATAAGTACTGTTAAATCTCTGAACGAGGTTTGAACAGTAACTGCACGACAGCGTGAAGTATATTTACCACTTAAATGCGGCTAAACCCTAAGGGTGAATGTTACTGTTGCTTTTAGCCCCAGGAGAACATCTCCTCCAGCTGGCTATTGACACACATGTGTCCTGTCTGTATTTGCAAAGGGAAGTCATCCTTCCCATCTTGATCTTAATAAGTACTATAAACAGGATATATGACACCGATTGGCGGCAATCCTCTGGGACATGACTTTCAAAACTGATGAAGAGATCAAGACAACCTGTGAAGATATAGTAGCCAAAGGCTAGAACAGTGGATCTCAACGGGGATTCATATGACCCTTCGGGGTCCATATAAGATTTTGGCGTTAAAAATTATGTGCAATAAATTGATTATACTTCTGCAATTCACAAAATACTCTTTTTTTACTCTTTTACTCTTTTACTTGTTTCAGTCTTTTGACTGTGGCCATGCTGGAGCACCGCCTTTAGTCGAGCAAATCGACCCCAGAACTTATTCTTTAGAAGCCTAGTACTTATTTTATTGGTCTCTTTTGCCGAACCGCTAAGTTACGGGGACATAAACACACCAGCATCGGTTGTCAAATGATGTTGGGAGGACAAACACAGACATACAAACATGTACACACATACATATATATATATACATATATACGACAGGCTTCTTTCAGTTTCCGTCTACCAAATCCACTCACAAGGCTTTGGTCGGCCCGAGGCTATAGTAGAAGACACTTGCCCAAGATGCCACGCAGTGGGACTGAACCCGGGACCATGTGGTTGGTAGGCAAGCTACTTACCACACAGCCACTCCCAATTCCTAATAATATTTAATTATAAAACCACAATAAGATTTTTCTTAAACATTGAATGGCTAGGAGAGTACATCCGAGCAAAATAGGAATCAGAGTCAACAGGTAAAAGTGGTTGAGAACCACGGGGCTTGAACAGAAATGGCTACACTTTGAATGACGTTTCGATCCTTTCTGACCAAAAGATCACCAAGCAAAAGTTAAAGAAATTTGCAAAACACAAGGATCTTGAAAATTTTTTAAAAAAATGAGAGTATCCAATAATAATTAGAACTTTAGATATGATAAAACGTAAAAAATATTTTATACATATTACTTCAAAAAAGAAGCGATATGCAGAATAAAAAGTAACAAAGAACGTGGAAATTATACGACGGCTTCCACGTTTACACACTGCCCAAAATATAGCCCTTCTAGATTCTATGCGAGACAACTCAGAGTTTATTCCCTGCACTTGAGACATACCCTATCCAATCATCACTGGATAAAACGACGCAGCTTATACAGCACATCTTCTACACAATTACCTTCAATAGAAATAAAACATAACAAACGCATGATTGATATTTGACACTGTATCACAAACAACTCGCACAAATCACATTGCACAGACATACACAACAGACTAACAAAACTCTAAAAGGCCCAAGGAGGAACAAAATAAATCCTACAACTAAGCAAATGTGATGCAGCAAACAAACCGGATTATATAACCCTAACAGATAATGTTGCACGTACTTCGGGAACACGAAAGCGCATTTATCAATGCAACTGAACCTTACATAACACTCCTGAAAATAATAATAATAATAATAATAATAATAATAATAATAATAATAATAATAATAATAATAATAATAATAATAATAATAATAATAAAATCCGCAAGCTACTGACTTGTAATAAGATGCACCATCCAAAGGCAGACGTGGATCGCCTTTACCTTCCCAGAGCTCAGAGAGGTCGAGGCTTGATCTAGCTTGAACTTATGTACAAAACCACCCCAATCGGAATGGCCAAATACCTTGAAATAACCAACGATTGGATGTTAAAACTTGTTGAAAAACATGAAAGACCGAAAAAACTTCACTCTATTCTGAAAGAGAGCAAAAAATTCGCTACTGATCTCTTAGATACCTACCAGATTGATCAGGTTGAAGGAAATGTGCCAACTGCTGCTGCAAAGAAAATAAAATTAATTGCAAAGACAAAAGCACATGAAAAATTAGCTAGCAGATGGGAACAGAAACCTTTGCATGACAAGTATGTGGCCCGTAAACAAGCAAACAAGCTTATGTCGAACAGAAATACACGCATCAATGGTTACGAAGTTCAGGGCTAAAAGCAGAGAGTGAAGGTTTCTTATTAGCTGCTCAAGACCAAAACTTATTAACCCGGAACTACTAATGTGATAAAAAATGGAGCTGACTCAAAATGCCGATTCTGTAACGATGAGATTGAAACTATAGACCACCTAATCTCAGGGGGTAGAGTCTTAGCAAAACTATAAAAGCTAATAAACCGGATATTATTATAAAAGATCAGACAAAAAAGATGTTTATTAATTGACATGAGTATTCTTTGCGATCACGATATAGCGGCGAAAGAATTTGACCAGATCAGTAAATATAAAGACTTGCTAATAGAAATTGAAAAAATGTGGCATCTCAGGGCGACTACCGTACCAGTGATTGTAGGATCTCTAGGAATTATTTAAAAAAAGGGTACTGAAACCTATTTGAAAATGATACCAGGCTTACCATCCCTACAGGAAGTGCAAAAAATCGTGTTAACTGGAACGACTCATGTACTGAGAAGAGCATTATCGCTGTGAAAACAACATCCATTCATGAATTTATTTATTAATTTTTTTTACATACATATTTTACCTGTGAATTCGTGTGTGTAAACTGGGAATGCATCCAACGAGTTTCTCTGCTCTAGGTGTACGGAAAACACTTTGCGAGAAATGGAAGAAAATTTGAAGAAAGAAGAAAAAACAACATAATAATAATAATAATAATAATAATAATAATAATAATAATAATAATAATAATAATAATAATAATAATAATAATAAAGGAATTAAGATCGGAGAAATATGAAGTGAAACAGAGCAATATTAGAATAACGACTGAAATGGTAACCGAACAGACAACAAAGATCTCAAACTGAAAATGCCCAGGACCGGATGGGGTACAAGAATATTGACTGAAAAATTTCCCAGCACTACACAGGAGAGTAGCCACGCAAATGGATAAAATGATCAACAACGGTGTACAAATCTCAAAGTGGTTGACCACAGGTAAAACAATTCTTTGCCAAAAGGATCCCAACAAAGGTAATGCAGTGGATAATTACCGGCCTATCACCTGTCTGCCCCTGATGTAGAAGTTGATGACAGGAATAATGTCTAATTATGTGTATAATCTCCTGGAAATGAATGACTAACTGCCAGTGGAACAGAAAGGATACAGAAGGAAAAGCCGAGGGGCAAAATCCCAACTTTTGATAAACAGAATGTTACTGCGAGAAAAGACTTACTAATCTGAGCACGGCGTGGATCGATTATAAGAAAATATATGATATGTTCCCCACCCCTTCCTGGATTTTAGAAAGTCTTGAGCTGGTACAAGTATCTGATAACATATCAAATTTTATTAGATCATTGAAAAACTTGAATACATAGTTAACTTCATGTGAAAAATTTTTGGTGACAGTTAAAATCAAGAAAGGCATATTTCAAGGAGATAGACTATCACCATTGCTGTTTGTGATGTGTATGATACCCCACACGCAGATACTATGGAAAGTGACATCGGAGTACACTTTGAAAAGTGGAAGAAAATTATATGTCTATTATATATGGATCATTTAAAGAATTTTGGAAAGACATAGTTTCAACAGTGCAGATATTCAGTAAAGATATCGGAATGAAATTTAGGACTAAAAAGTGTGTTAAGCTTATAATGCAAAGAGGCAAATTAGTGTCGTCTGATGGTGTAGAGCTACCCAACGGCGATAAAATCAAGGATATTGAGACTAATGGATATAAATATCTGGGGATTTTAGAATACGACAAAATCAAGGTAAGTGAAATGAAGGAAAGCTTTAGGTGAGAATATCTCAGAAGAACCAAGTTAATTATGGGAAACAAACTCAATGGAAAAAACAAAATCAGAGCAATGAATACATGGGCTGTTTCCTTAATGCGATATAGTACAGGTCATGTTAGGTGGACAAAGAATGAGCTTGAGGAAATGAACAGGGAAACTAGAAAAGTGATGACAATCAATAAGGAACTACACCCTAAAAGTGATACTGACAGACTGTATATGCCTAGAAATAGGGGTGGAAGAGGTCTCATAGGATGCAAGATCTGAGATGGTACATCAAACAGCAGAGTGAATCCTTGCTTACCGCTGTTAGAATTAACAATATAATTCCTACAGAAAATGTGATGCACCCACAAACATTTAAGAAACAAGATGAAGAAGAAAGAGTAAACAACTGAAAAATGAAACCACTGCATGGGCAATACCTCAGAGAAATCGAAGGAAAAGACAAGATCAACACTTGGAGATGGCTAAGAAAAAGTGATCCGAAAGCATGCACTGCGGCATTGAAATGCAGCACCCAGGAACAAGCTCTGAGAACTAATTACACCAAGTTCCAAATAGATAAGAGTAGCGATTCGCCCCTTTGTAAGATGCGTGGCAGCAGAAACGAAACGGTGGTCCAAAAGCACTACAAAAGGAAGCATGATATCGTTCATCCACTGGAAGCTATGTGAAAAGTACGGCCTGAACAGAGCACGAAAATGGTACGAACATGAACCAGAAGGAGTTGCCAAGAACAAGTAACATAAAATACTATGGGATTTTACTATCTAATATAACTCCCTAATCGATGCTTGGAGACCAGATATTGTTGTGGTAGATAAAGGCAAAAAGGAAACCAAGATCATAGATATTGCAATCCCGAGAGATGCACGCATAAGTGACAAAGAACTAGAAAAGATTGAAAAGTATAGACTTCTAAAAGACAAAATTGCAAGAATGTGGATTATGAGGAGAGTGTCTGTCATTCCAGTAGTTGTAGGGGCACTCGGAGCACTAACAACCAAGTTTGAGAAATATGTTAAAGAAATAGGAATTGACATGAGAGCAGAGCAAACCCAAAAACTGCTCTGCTGGAGACAGCTAGGATTTTGAGATTGGTACTTGGTTGTTGAATGTCTCTCATGATAATCAACAACCAAGTATCAAAGCTTATAATATGCGGAAAGAGACCCTGTGAAACCCCTGACAGTAGGCTGCTGTCCGCTCTACCAGAACAAAGACGGAACGTTCTGAGAAGTAAAACAATAATAATAATAACAATAGTAATTTCATTTATTTGCCACCAGGGCGAAGGATGAGGGGAACAATACAAAAGCAGACACAATGTGTGGGGGTTTATATATAATGACATGATAAAATAAATAACCAAAAAATAAAGAGTAAGTATATACGGTATACAATGGAAAGGAAGGGAAAATATGCACAGTATATAAAAGTTTAAAAAATGATGGGGGATAGAGATGTAGTCCTCCTGATAGAGGATGACCTCTAGGGATAATTGAGGAACCTCACAGTCCAATATTTCCCTGAACACCAAGGGCAAGTGCCCTCTCCAATTCCCTTTCTCAGACTCACAGGTCTATACTTAGAGTGTCATAGTATTAATAAAATGCAGAAAACAGATATGGTATTCAGTGTAGTAGACTGAGAATTCCTTTATGTGTGTGAATTGAGGAATGTTGACATCACTTAAAATGAATATGAACAAAGGGGACGTGGTGTACATCTTCAAGTATATATCACAAAGATTCTCGCTAGAAGGTTGGCTCTTGCTGGTAGTGAGGACGCGCAAACTTGTATGGCTTCATTGGTCTATCGGCGACAACTTGATGCATTATAAAGCTGATTGAGAATAGGTCGAAGGAGTGCTTATCAATTTGGACTAATCTAACGTTTCTTCAAGGTCGACTATTTGTGAATTGTTCCAAGTGCAAACTGTTTCGACCCGTCCTCTGAAACCGGATTATTACAATGTACAGCAACATCTATTTGGTGGTCAAATCAGAGACCTTTCCGAAATGTTTCACACCGCTCTCGGATATAGAACTCTTTCTGTACTCACAGACGTTATCTCTTTCATGGTGTTGAACACATTGGAAATCGAGGTGATTGGCACCATACCAAAGGAATTTAGGCGGTTACGCGATCAAACATTAATCAGTACAAATCGGTGGGCTTCAAAACATATTGCGTCGGTTATTAAAGAAGAAAGGCCGTGCAGATAAGAATTTCTTTTAATGGACCGAATGTACAGTTAAGGTGCTTGGAACCAAATTCTGACCGAATTGAATATTCGGTCAGAATATTCGATGGATAAAAGCTGGAAGTGATCGCGAGCAGGTTAGAAGCCTCGCTTAGGAATGGGCGGAGAGGAAACCGTTCCCGAAAGGTCGGATGAGAGTAGCTAACGAATTCATCACGTCAGCAAGGACTACTTCTTGATGATTGTCTTGTCTTAGGAAACCAAATTGGAAATCATGCACTTTCACATCTTAAAGAAAGGAAAAGTTTCGCCCGTCAGAAGATTCATCTCAATTTTAGTAGTGAAAAAAAAAATATGTTGTTTACGTATTGAGCATGTTGGCGGGCATTTTCAATCCCGAAATAATAAAATAAAACAAACTCTTTATTCAAAAATATAGATTTTCTTCGCACGTTTGTTAAGAGTTGGTTTAAACGGTATTAAAAAGTTAAAGATAATTTTGACGTTCGTTTTCTACAAAATACCGACACACAAACGTTTGAAACAACATGAAATAGAAATCTATTGGCTGCTGAATTAGACTCAATGAGTCTTGTATTTAGCAAACATAAATATGCATGCGCACAATAACAACGACAACGACGACAAATATACATACACACAGTTGCAGAACAAACAAACATACGCCCACTATATCTCCCTGTTACTCTGTTTCTCTCCTTCTCTCAATATGTGCGTATACATGCTCACACACACACACGCACACATACACACACACACATAGGTATCCCTCTGAAACTCTCTCGCTCTCTCTCCTCTCTCCCACACACACTCTCTCTCTCTCTCTTTCTCTCGCTCTCTTTCTAACTCTCTTTCTCTCTTTCTCTCGCTCTCTTTCTGTCCCCCACACACACACTCTCTCTCTCTCTTTCTCTCTCTTTCTCCCACACACTTTCTTTCTCTCTCTCTCTCTCTCACACCTTTTACTTACCACC
>NC_142930.1:66472520-66475020 GCF_046866305.1 Octopus bimaculoides
TATATATATATATATATATATATATATACACATATATATACATACATATACATACATATACATACATATATATATATATATATATATATATATATATATATATATATATACATATATATACATACATACACACACATGTACACACATACATACATACACATTATCTCTCACAGATACACGCGTGTATATAAAAAAATACCCATACCGGTATGTTCATACGTACATAAATTTAGTATGTTGTGGTTGTTACAATGGTTTATCAAGATTTAAAATATACTCTAATTAAGGTTAATAAATTACGAAAATATAGATAAATAATTGGAATCGTAAGTAGTTTTAATCTTCTAACATTTGAGGGAAAAACTAATGTGATTTATTAGAATTATTTTAAGTATTTACTTATTACGGGTACATATGATAGCGTTTTATAAAAATATTTATTTTTATATTTATTTAAATGCAGAATATGTATGTTTTTGCCAATGTTTGCATTTGTAAGAATGTTCAATGGCATTATTAACTAGACAATTCCTTGAAAATAAAATAAAAAGAAATTCTGTTACACATAAATCACAGAATTTTCCACCCTTTTCATATGGCTTAGAAATAGAAAGAATAAGCCAGTCTAGTTTAAATTTAATGTTATTATCTTTAAGATCCCAAATTAGTTTGCTAAGGCTCGTGGTATTACGTTTGCTTCTATCTCTAAAGGATGAAAAATGGTTAGAAATTCTAGTGGATAAAGGTGTAGAGGAAGAACCTACGTAAAAGTAATTATTTTGGGGGGTACTAACTTGACATTGGTAGATAGTGTTTCTGAGTCTCACATTTTCACTTAAAAAAAGGTTACAATTTTAATATCAAAGATCCCTATGGATCACACAGGTTGTAATCCTTTGAAACATATGTAGGAATAAAGTATGCAATTATAACATGCGTTTTCTCCAATCCTTAAATTCTTATATATATATATATATATATATATATATATATATATATATATATATATATATATATATATATATATATATATATATATATATATATATATATACGTAAATGTCGAACAACGAGAAATATTAGGATATTTTTCTTAACATTAAACCAATGGTAATCTTAATAAACAAATATATATATATATGTGTGTGTGTATATATGTATGTATGTATGTATGCATGTATATGTATATATATATGCGTGTATATATATATATATATATATATATATATATATACGCATTCATACATACATACATACATACATACATACATACATACATACATACATACATACGAGAGGTACTGAAAAGTTCCTGGCTTTGGGTAAAAGAAAATACAAGAGGATCAGTTAATTATCATTTTATTAAACATATTCCCCTCTCAGATTCAGACACTCAAGACAGCGGTCCTTCAGTTTTGCTAAGCCCTGTAAAAGAGCTCTAGAGGTTGGTCTTCCACCAGGCCTTTCGCGATACCCTTAAAGCCAAAAACTTTTCAACACCCCTTCGTGTGTGTGTGTGTGTGTGTGTGTGTATGTATTTATACATACACACACACACACACACACACACACACACACATACACACACACACATATATATATATACATATATTCACCTTAGGTTGCTTACACAGCTTTAATGAATATATGCAATATGCGTATGTAAATATGTTGCGCATGTATATAATCCTGTAGATGTGGTTTTTGTGACGCACGTACACACACACAAAATATGGATTTGTGAGACGTATGTGTGTGTGTGTGTGTGTGTGTGTGCGTGTGTGTGTGTGTGTGTGTGTGTGTGTGTGTGTGCGTGTATGTGTGCCTAAGTATGTGTGTGTTAAACGAATGTGTTTGCGCTGGTGTGTGAACTGATGGATCTGTGTATAAATTCATTCAAATTCAAAACTTTATAATGCACAGAATATTTATAAAGATATTAAGACAACCTTTATTACAAAGATTTTCATATGCGAGACTGCACAGGCAGGCCCACACATACACATGTGCACACACACATACTCACACACAGAGACAGACACACACTTCTAAATATGCTTTTTATAGATATACGTTTATATGCGTATTCTTACTCTAATGTCACACATCCATAGAATTATCCACATTTACTGGTGTAAACTTTTACAGACGTATATTGCGTATATTCATTCAAATTGTGTATGTGAGCTAAGAGGAAGATACTTCCATTTCAGATTTTTAAGTGAATCATACAGAGAGAACATTGTTCTGTAAACAAGTTTGTTCTCTAAAGAAAGATCTTTCAGTAAAAATTAAGTAGTTTAGCAGCCTTATTTGGTTGTCGAGCTTTCTAAGATGTTTTGTGAGTAGCATCACTGAAATATCGCTCCTTATTAAGTTAAAATAATTGCATATATAAACATACACATACACAAACATACATGCACAGATATATATCTACATACAAACGCACATACATACACACACATATATAAACAAATATATACATGTATATACATGT